>NW_011494680.1:6976246-7008714 GCF_000754665.1 Bison bison bison
TCCACTTGCAATACAGGAGATGCAAGAGACGTGGGTTCAATCCCTGGGTCCGGAAGGTCCCCTGGAGGAGGAAATGACAACCCATTCCAGTATTCTTGCCTGGAAAATCCCATGGACAGAGGAGCCCGGTAGGCTACAGTCCACAGGGTCACAAAGAGTTGGACACGACTGAATCTACTTAGCCCTACTACTACTACTATGATGTCCCTTAGTAGGTAAATGGATAAATATACTATGGTGCAGTCATTCTATCATCAACCCTAAAATAAAGAGCTATCACACCATGAAAAGACAGTTTCCACATAGGTTTTTCCTATTTAATTGGTTAATATGTGAATTACACTAATGGATTGTCAAATATTGAACTAGCTTTGCCTTTCCTAGCTGATCTCCACTGGATTATAGCACATACGTTTAAAACTGTCAATTTCTTCTCAGTGAAAATTTAGTTACATCCCTTCTATTGTCTTTCTTCTTCTTTTTTTCAATCTAGTAAAAACTTCCAAGTTAGCTAACACACTGAAGTTCAGGGAGTAGGTGCAGCTAGAGAGGGCAGGCATCCGTGTTCTCACCCAGTGACTTACATCTCTTCCAAAGTTGATGTGATGCTTAGACAACTGAGGGTAGCTCTCCTTAGGCTGAGAAAGAGAACTCTGGTCTCAAACAAGACGTCATTTATGAAAATTTGAGGGGAAAAAAAGTGTGGAAGTTGTCATCACAGAATCTCTCTGTGTATGGAAGCTGATGATGTAGAAAAGTATATGATTGAACTACCAGAGCCAGAATTCTAGGACCTAAATGAAAAGGCACAAACAAATTCTCTAAGACTCCAACTGACATTGGCAGGCAGGTCCTTTACCACTGAGAGAATATTCTTTAAAACAGTTGTAAATATTGGTGTTTGCATCTGACATTTTAACCTGAACATGATGTGTTGTGAGATACTCTATTGAAAAATATTTGGTGATATTCACCAAACAGGTTACATGTTTTTTTAAAAAAATAATGAATCAGCCTGGAAAAGAATAATAAGAAAATTTGTCTATTACTCTATTTATTAAAGATTTAAAAATTCTGTAATAAAGTACCTTGAAGTTCATAGACCACAACCTAACTTTAGGAACCAGGAATAAGTGCTTGGGAAAGTTATCCATGTCCTGAAGACTGCAGGTAGATTTAATCTACTGAAGTAGATGTAAAATGAGATAAGTAAAATGTTATTACTGACAGGAAGGTTCACTGTTGCTAAAACAAAGGGAGCACAAGAGTGTCTTTAAAAGAATGAAAGCTTTCTGAATGAGAGTGTGACGTTAGGACACACCCCAGAGCAGATAGGGATCACTCCTGGTCAGGTTCTTTCCATCTTTTCTTTCAGTGCTTTTTAGATGACTTCCTGGTTGGGATCCAAGATGCTCAGATTGACATCCAGATTCCACTCCCAGAGGATGGAAGGAAAAAGAGACAATTTCAGAAGAACTGGTTTGACTTTCAACTGGAAAGATGTTTGAATCTGCTCAAATACCTCTGTTCTCATTTCGTTACCAAAAAACAGAATCCCATGGCCACATCTTGTCAAAGGTAAACTGCATGGAGAAACTCTGGAAGTGTGGTGAATAAAACAAAGACGACTGGGAGGATTTGTCAATGGAGTCTATAAAATGTCATTATCTGGGTTTTTATTTTCTTGTTTTTGACCACTTTTCCTCAGAAAAGTTTGAAAAATTAGAAAACCATTGAAGATATTTTTCTTTCTCTTTTTAAATGCCCTCCTCTCCTAATCATAGGTTCTGATGCATAAATGTTTGGTGTGAATTTAAGCCAGGAGCATGCAGCGTTTTTATCTTGCACTTTGTGATTTAACTTTTAAGACTTATAGTGGGAAATAAGTTCACTCAAATTTAGGTTCTAGGCACAATTAACTTAAGAAAAAATATTTTGTTTGCATATATACATGCTTAATACTCCTTAATACATGTGTATAGTTGTTAATTAAATTTAAGTATATGCATTAAAAATTGTATGAAGAAGAACCTGATTTTGTTGATATTTGAAGAAAAATGGAAATGAGTATTTAATGTAAAGTGCTTGTGAAAAGGTATTTAATTTTAAATAATTATGAGCACAAACGTGTGTGTTTGAAAGAAACATCAACCCTTTCATTCATCATTTCTGTTTCCTGATGACTTTATGTGTATCTGTAGGAGTTGACCCCTTTAGAGGAATGTCCATCTGTTACTGGGGTCACAGGTGAAGATACTGCCTATTGTGTTCTGGGAAATGAAGGATCCTCTCTCTTCTCTGTCCTACATGGTCACTGTGTCCATCTCTCAGAACCACTGCTTCCTGTGATAATTTTTTATTACATTTTTATGATCATTTTCTGGAGAAGGAAATGGCAACTCACTCCAGTGTTCTTGCCTGGAGAATCCCAGGGACGGGGGAGCCTGGTGGGCTGTCGTCTTTGGGGTCGCACAGAGTCGGACACAACTGAAGTGACTTAGCAGCATGATCATTTTCCAAATATGTTTGTTTGGCTCCTCTAATAAGCTCTTTAGGGGCTATGACACTGTTCTCTTAATTTTCTTCTCCCACCAATGGCCCAAGAGAGCCTCCAGCACAAATTAGATAAAATTTCTTGAGAGGCGCTGTAAAGGTCATCTTATTCTTCTTAGTTTTATCTACCCAAAGTGCCTTTGTCTTTACTGTAATCCATGCTGTTGAAAACAAACGTATCTTTAATTGCCTGGTGTCAGCAGCTGGAACTAAAATTATATGGTATAGCATGAGCTGAGCGTCCACTTTATTATTCGCCCTTGATTTTAAATGTCTTAATAACCATGGACTGCCCCATTTATACTGAGCTATTTTCCCTTCTGGATTTGCCAATCCCAGGAACAATACAGGAGATGTTCAGGCCAGGGCATTAGGGAATCTAGTGAAATGGTAGAGAGCTTGGATGACCTTCCCGATTTGCATTTTACAAGCATTTCAATTCCCCGTGGAACTAACTGCACATAATAACTCCAGAAACAACAAATCTGATTTCAAAAAGTAAATACTTATGGCAAATAAAATTGCTTGATTTCAATTGGGGAGATATTTATTGAACCTATAGCACCACACATCCATGTATTAGATTATCATTTTTGTGACACTCAGAGTACTAGCAACTAGCTAAAGTCCAACATGGTCATTTATTCTCAAGGTGCACTTTGCCTTTAGAGAATCTGTTAATTTGGCAATTTTTAACTTACAGTATTACAAGTCTTCAATACTTGAGTATAGATCATCTTTGCAAACTATGCCTGGTTCCTGAAATATAGACAAAAATAAGAAAGAATAAAAGATTGATAATGAAAAAATAAATAAATAAACTCCTTCTAGACAGACTTTTCTCTCTGGACATCTAGATTTTATTTTCCAAGGACTGAAAGTTAAATTTTAAAACATTAATTCAGCTGCTGATAAAGAAGCTTTAAAGAATGCTCACTTAAAACAAAGATTTTGCGCACTTGTAAATTTTAGTAAAATCACAGTGAGAGCAGAGATTTTAAGAAAAACACTCCTTACATTTGAGAGGCTACTCAGCATGTCAGGAGCTTGGACCACAAGACAGTGATGGATGCTGACGACTTTGGTTTCTAGTTGCACAAACTGCACGTGCCTTGACTTCTTAGAGGGAACAAAGGAGTGGATTTGGGGGAGTCTGATGCTGTGATGGATGAACTGTATTAACAGAGCAGAAAGCAGCGCCCACACCTGGCTTCAACCACTGCACAGAAGCACCATTCACCCTTATAAGGGGGAGTGTCATTGGCTCCATCTCTGTCCATCCTCACAGGATGGACGTCATGTCTCCAGGTGACAGAGCACAGCTGTTCTGTGGGCCATGTGTGCAGAAGGAGCCAGTAGCTGCCCCATGCTACAGAACGACTGTGTCTGCCAAGCCAGCCTCAGGCGCTTGCACAGCGGGCAGCTGCACTCACTTTATGGCAAGCGTGTCTGCACACCTCTCCCCCGAGTCTAGGAACTGGAGAACAAACACCCTTCAAGGGCTGGCCCCCCAAGCGGCTTTCCAGTGGGCAGAATGAACAACCCCTGGGTGATTGGGTGATAAACAGTCCTATTATTTTTTAAGTTTTCATTAACTTTTTTACAATATTGCTTCTGTTTTATGTGTTGGTTTTTTGGCCCCATGGCATGTGGGATCCTAGCTCCCCGACCAGGTATTGAACCCACATCCCCTTCACTGGAAGGGGAAGTCTTAACTACTAGACCACCAGGAAGTCCTGCAAATGATCCTGTTTATGCAGTTCTTTGTGCAGAACATTTTTCCTGAGATTGTAAATGATCAAATATAGATGTAAAAAAAAAAAAAAAAGCCTCTAGAAACAATAAAATCATTAGGAAAAATCATAGAAAATATTTTTACTATAATATTGGGGCAAGAATATCCTTCCCTGGAAATACATGTAACCACAAAGGAAAAATCAGACAAACACAGCTACTAATAATTATAAATGCTTATAAAGTAAAAGTTACCATAAGTCAAATTTAAAGCAAGAGGAAAAGATAAAATATTTTCAAGTCATATGTTAGATGAAGAATACACTTTTCCTTACATGCACACTATTTGTAAGAATGTAACAACTAATCTGATTAAAAAATGGGCAGAGGACCTAAATAAACATTTTTCCAAAGAAGACATACAAATGTCCAAGGAGCACATGAAAGATGTTCAATGTCTCTAAGTATTATGGAGTTGTAAGTAAAAGCTGTAATAAGACGTCACCTCACACCTGTTAGGATGATCATTACTGAAAGGACAAGGAATAACAAACGTTGGAGAGGGTGCAGAGAAAAGGGAGCCCTTGTGCACTGTTGGCAGAAGTGTATGTTGGTGCAGCCAGTGTGGAACAAAGTTCTGGAGATTCCTCAAAAAATTTAGACTAGAACTAACTAACATTTAGCCCAGCTATTCCACTTCTGGGTTTTTATCCAAAGACCATGAGAACACTAATATGAAAAGACATGTGCACCCCTATGTTGGTTGCAGCATTACCAAGCTACAGAAACAACCTGCAAGTGTCCATCAATAGATGAACTGATGAAGATGTGGTGTATGTATTAAATGAAATGTTACTCAGCCATTAAAAAAGAATGAGACTCAACCATGTGTAACAACATGGATGAAACTTGAAGGATTATGCAAAGTGAAACAAGTCAGACGGAGAAAGATAAATACCATAAAACTTCGCTTGTATATGGAATTAAAAAAGAAAAACAATAAAACAAAACCAAACTCATAGATAAGCAATCAGATTAGTGGTTGACAGAGGGAAGGAGATTGTTGTTGTTTTGTTGTTCAGTTGCTAATAATCAATATTCTCCTAGGATAAGAATTTTTATTAATTGCTCCACTCTCTGATTTTTTAGTTGCCATGGTATGTATAAATGCACAGAAAGACAATTCATTGGCTTTCAAAAATATAAAGGTCGTTAGCAATAACTATAAAAAAATGCCATTTAAATATATTCTGTGTAAAGTCTGTATCCCTTTATATTTTCTTTAGAAAGCCTTCATCATAAGCTCCAGCACCTGCTCATCTGTCTAGAAAGGTCTGCCTTGCATCATCTATTCACACCCTGTCCTCTTCCTGACTTAAAAATTTCTACCTAGTTTCATTTTGTTTCGGAGGTTTGTAAATTATTCTTTTTGTGAAACTGAGGTGGATTTTAAAGCAGAATTTCTGAAGTATGGAAAAAGTTTTACCTCTGATATAAAGGTCAAAGGAATTTTTTGCTCAATTATGAATACCAAGTACAGAAGAGTCAAAGCGTTCCTTTAGGATTCCATGACTTGATGTGCAACAAACAGAAGCAGTCCTTGAGAGAGCACCTGACTCTGTTGTGAGAGTCACCTTTGCCCTTTCTGTGGCATTTGATGCACTCAGAAGACTGGACAAACATTAGCACTTCCTTTCTGATTCACTGGCTATTGACTCAATGCAGTCCATCCACTCTCGAATAATGCTCCTGTAATTAGAAAATAGAAAAGGGAGCAACAAAGAATTCAAAACTGACTTTAAGCCATGAAGAAGTATATTTTTAAAACAAATCAGATAAATATCATCCAAGATACATTAGCTGAGTTTATTCACAGGTTCAGCTCACTTGCTCCCTGTGTGGCAGTAGGTTTTGGTGACTCTGCTTGGGCTGATTCCTGTGAGATTTCCAGACTGATGGGGATAAGCAACCACAGGCAGAAATGAGAAACAGAGGGAGAGATGTGTAGCCAGAAACATGACATTTCCTTTTAAGACGACACCAGCGTGCCAAAGCTCATGGGTCCTGGGTTAGGGAGACCACAGAGGGGTAGAGGGATTTCAAAAAGGGGAGAGAAGGAAGAGCCTTTGCAACAGCTGTTGGCATGTGAAACAACCAGAGAGAAAGAGTCAGAAAGAGAACATTTTAGAGATCATACATCTGTTCTCTAGCCTTTCAGCAGCCTCTAGAAAGGAGATTGTCAGAAAGTGTGGACTTATCCGGATAAGTGATTTTTGTTCAGTTCAGTTCAGTCGCTCAGTCATGTCCAATTCTTTGCAACCCCATGAACCACAGCACGCCAGGCCTCCCTGTCCATCACCAACTCCAGGAGTTCACTCAAACCCATGTCCAATGTGTCGGTGATGCATGACCTCCTAAGCTCACTGACTCTTCCTTGGCTCTGCCCATTCTGTGGATGAGACCATTAAGGCATTTTTTTTTTTTAATTTCATCGTGATGGAGTTTTTTTTAATTTCTAGCATTTTCTTTTGATTCTTTCTTTGAGTTTTCACCTCTCTGTGTACATTATACATTTATTCCTGTATATTGCTTATCTCTAGTGGCTTCTGGTCCTGTCCATGACCCTCAGGGCTCACCTGTTCAGCCTGATCTAAGGTGGCAGTCTACCATGGGGCCTCAGGATTCTGATGGCTGCAAAAAAGTCACAGATTATTCATTTTTAAAGAACTTTATGTAATAAGAATAGGAGTGATGAGCATCCAAGGTTGTTGGAGACAAGCCCAGAAGTTCCACATATAGTATATAAAACAGACATTATACACAAAGAAATTTCCGAGTGAGCAATCAGTAAGTACTATCAATCTACTGCCTTCACTAAATTTCCCCTAACCTACTTTTCTTTTACACTGACTTCTCAGATTAAAAGAAATCCCTTTTTTTATTGTGACAATGACTTTTTAAATAATCTATCTCATGAACAAAATATGTACACTAAATTAAATTATATAAACTGCAAATTTTAGTAGGTGAAACAAGAAAATGAACAAAGTCAGACTAGTCAGGGATAAGTTTCATGGGACAGAGTGGGAGGACAGAGCCAGAATAAAAAATTGGGTGGAACTTAGTAAAGGAATGAATGTTATATCAGGTGAAGGGAATAAGAATGTAGAAAAGTTCTCATGTAGGAATTGTGTGACATTTCATAGGATGGAAAGATTTGTTATGACTGATGCGGTACATATGAACTCATAGCTTTAGGTTAAAGATCAAGGGAAAAGTTGTCTTGATGTAAGTAAAACTATGTTATCACTTTCATTTGTCTTTTAATTAAAGAATTAGCAATTTAAATGTTATTCCAAGGATAATAAGCATAAAATGATGTTAGGTTAGTCTAGGCAAGCATTTGAAAGTTATCCTCATAGACACTTTGCCAATTCAAGGTAACAATTATTACTGTCCACAATGGCAAAAGCCCATTAATGTAATCATTAAATTCGCATTTTTATGATGCAATTTAGAGTAATTATTTAAAACCCAGTCATAATTCTAGCTACTGGTAGAAGAAGCTAAGGAAGGTCTGGTGTATAGCGCTGATTGGTTTCCCTGTTTGGACAACACAGTAGAGCGCAGTTTCTTACATCTAGTCTTCCGCAGAGAGTCAGTTGGGACATCTAGGTCACTGGGACCCATGTCACGTCCCTGGATGCCCCATCTCATCCTCTGTGATTTATGCATGTGAGTTTCACTCTCACCATTTTCTTCATTTCTTCAGGTGAATATGACAAACCAGCAAGAGTCTCTTAATGCCTAAGAATTTTCAGAATGAATGTCAGAGTCGTAAAATAACATTACCAGTAATCCAAGGCAATGCTCATTCCAGTCCTCCCTGATCATCCCGTATTATAGTCAGGGAACCGAAAAATCGGCCCGTTATCCCATAACTAAATTCCTTACATCCTCTCCTTTTAAATTATACCTGTTTGAAGCTCTCACTTAAAATATATTTTGTGTCAATGCTCGGTATTTTTCAGATTGCCTTAAGCGTTTTAAAGTGAAAGATTATTTCTAAAATATCTTTATTTAAATTATTTTTTAACCTACAATGGTTTAGGTAGCCACTAAATTAGATGTATCAGGTCAAGAATACACGTTAAAAGAAATAAGTTCATTTGTAATTTTTTTTCTCAGTTCTGCATTTTCAAAGCATGTGATTAAACAGAGTTACAGAAACTTCTTAAACATACATATAACCCTGAGAACATCTAGCCTGAAAGCAAATAGCCTGGCTTCAAATTACTAATCCTGATTTCAAAGACAGTGCTAGATGGAATTTGCTAATTGTATTTCACGAGTATGAACACAATTTAATATTTATTTCTGTTATGTATGCTGTCCACTCCATATTTTATATGTTCATGAGTGACAGGAAAGAAACTGACTTATATGTAAATTCAAAAGATGGTACTAATACTATTCATATTCAAATTTGGAATGTCAAATGCACAGTAAATCTCCATTTCTGAGAATAATGCAAATAGACAAACATCACAGGCTGATTATTTGGGTTTTAATCATTTTTACTTCATTTACAATGTTAGTAACAGAACCACTGTTTTTGCTCTTTTGTACTGTATGTATACATTTCATTCACTCACTGTTAGTTTTCCAGTGGCCTGGTCACTCAGTCATGTCAAACTCTTTGCAATCCCATGGACTGTAGCCTGGCAGGTTCCTCTGTCCATGGAATTCTCCAGGCAGGAATGCTGGAGTAGGTTGCCATGTCCTCCTCCAGGGGCTCTGCCCATCCCAGGGTTAGAACCCAGGCCTCCCACATTGCAGGCAAATTCTTTCCATTTGAGTCACTCACCTAGTTAATACTTCCACTATTTTGAATGGTGCCATATTAAAAGATAAAGGTAAATATTTTACAATTAGTCTATATTTATAAAATACTAAAGAAGCAATATCTGTCTTAGAAAAGTGTGTTTAGTAACCAAAACACTCAGCTTGAGGGTGATCAGACCACTTAAAATCATTCACATATATTCTTTATTCTTCTTGAGTAAATTGCATTGCTGAGGTCATGGACAAGTTCATCAAACCCACATCCACTACCTCACGCTCTTAGAGGAACTTCACTTCATTTGTTGTCTAAGCAGCAGCTGCAGTCCATCTGTAAAGAGACCTTGGCCCTCCTCTTAGGGGCACTTGAAGGATGGGGGGTTACCTCAGCCCAGCTCCTCTTTGTCCATCCCCTCAAGTGTCAAGGGGCACCAAAGCAAAAAAAGCTTGTGTTCCATCTCACTTAATTTTTCCCTGACATGCAGAGGCAACAAGGTCAATTTTATCCCAGCAAAATTGAATATGGCTTTGACTAGTGACCTAGGAGGCTGTGATCTTATTTCCCTCCCTGGATGGAGCCAGCCCCACCCCCTTATTCTCAGGGTGAAAGTGAAAGTCGCTCAGTCAAGTCCGACTTTTTGCAATCCCATGGAGTATAGAGTCCATGGAATTCTCCAGGCCAGAATACTGGAGTGGGTAGCCTTTCCCTTCTCCAGGGGATCTTCCCAACCCAGGGATCAAACTCGGGTCTCCCACATTGCAGGCGGATTCTTTACCACCTGATCTACAAGGGAAGTCTTATCCTCAGGGTAGTACTCATGTTTGATGACAATCATTGTCTTAGTTTAAAATTCCTGAGTAAAGTCTTTGAAACTTTTAGAAAGTAAATTAATACTTCTCTGGCATTCATCATGCTCAGGCCATGATCAAAACTCTCAGCTTTTACCAGAGTTTTCATCTTTAATCTTACCTCAAAAAAATCTTTATATTATTCTTGATTATTTTAGTTGCCTTTCTTTGACTTGCTAGAAATACATATAAAGATTATTCAAATCTCAGACATCCTAGGCTTCATACAGAAAATAAAATTCCTCCCTGGCTTGTAATAATGTCTTAATTGATCTCCCTGTGTGTTTGGCTCTGGCTGGCTGCACCAGCAGAATGAGTTAATATATTAAGACTTTGAGAGAAGTCATTTAATGACATTTATCATATTCAATTATCACTTAAAATTAGATGCCTTTTCATTTTTATATCCACAGTTCCAGATAAAAGTAGAATCTTATTCACATGTTTTAATTATCCATTATATAATGGCTTATTTCTTAATTATAAATAGAGCTTAAATGTAAGGTTTTCTTTGTAAATTGAGTATATGACTGAGAAGTAACATGTTTCTAGTAATAATGACCCACATGTTATATAATTATTTTTGTTTATTCAAAAATTTTTATTTCCTACCCGTTAGGCAACCCACTCGAGTACTCTTGCCTGGAAAATCCCATGGACGGAGGAGCCTACTAGGCTGCAGTCCATGGGGTCGCTGAGGGTCGGACATGACTGAGCGACTTCACTTTCATTTTTCACTTCCATGCATTGGAGAAGGCATGGCAACCCACTCCAGTGTTCTTGCCTGGAGAATCCCAGGGACGGGGGAGCCTGACTGAAGTGACTTAGCAGCAGCAGCAGCAGCAAGCTTCATAAAGAACTGCATAGTAGGGACAGTGGTTGTGTGAATTTTACATTCATCCTTTATATGTCGTTCTTCACTTATCCATTCTGACTGGATAATGAAAAACTTCATTCCTTCCATAAGAAAGGAGGAAGACTGAATATTACCTTTGCACATTTCACAGAAGTTTGATTTTTAAAAAAATCATTGTTTGTGTTCCTTTTTGCTGGGTGGGGCCAGTACTGCCAAACTCAAGGTTTTTAGCTCCTTTTTCTGGTACCCAGAGACAGAAAACAAGGGAGCAAAACAAACACTCTGGAGTCTCCTTGCTCTCCCGGTAAAATCAGATGTACACCCCCAACCGTCTGGCTCCTCTTCCCTCTGCAGAACAATTCTTCCTGCTCTATATAGTATATCCCCCAACTTTATACTCTAAGATAACATGATATTCAGCCTACACAAGCTCTCTCCCTTAGCAGAGAACAGAATTTCATATAACAAGGTAAACAGTCAACGTGATACATCAGGTGGCATAAAGAAGCACAGATCAGTCAGTTTGTTTTCATATGTGCCATTAGAAAGCCACTTCCAGGGCTGGGAGTAGCTGGAAAAGCTCGGAAGACTTTTCTCCAGAGTGACTGAGCTTGAGCTCTCATTCAGGAAAAGCCGTCTGAGAAACACTACGCCCCTCCTGAGCCGCAAGATCCCCACTTTGTGCTCTTTAGTTATACAGTTCACTCGATGGACTCTTAATTTCATACACTCTAGAACGAGGTTATCTTCTATTACACTAAACCTTCAAGGAGTTCTTACAGATTTAAAATCTTCATAAAACTTCCATGTATCTAGCAAACCAAATGTCCCTGTTTCTGGGAATAAGCAGATTTGTCCTTATTATGGATGGGGAAGAGTGGAGTCGTCTCCTTGGTGCTGACACGTTCTACCGAGTGATGTTTAATAGGGCGACACGCAGTCTGCCTTTGGCTCACTGGAGTAACCCCAATTATTTTACTTTTCCCTTGGGTTTTACAAGAGTCATATATGCGTATCTCATTTCCCTAATTCATAAATCACTTTGATTCTCTTCTTTTAGATCATTTCTTCCAATTTTCTTTTTAAAAGGTGTAACAGTGTAACCAATAAAACTGGATTAGGATGGTAATAAAAACTGGAAATGATAAGCTGAAGGATGGAGGCATCTAGAACATGAAATCCTCTGCCTCCCTGGATAACCTCACCACCATCAAGTTCTTCACTAACAGTGTCGTTAAATTATTGTTTTCAAGTGTCTGGGTGGAAAGCATGCCACAAAACAACAAAAGTGGGGAGATAAGTGGACGTCTACTCATCAAACTGTGTCACACTCAGCTTCATTTAGTTAGTCACAGTGAATAACATGAAATTATCGTATAACATATATACACTGTAGATTTTCCACTTAAATTTTTTAACAAGCAAGAGTATAATTATACAGTCTTTATAGGTTCTAGCAGTAAGATTGCATTGTTTTCAGGCTGTCACTCTAATTAGACTATGTGTCACTTGGCTGAGTGTAAGAAACATGTCTGTATGCCTATGAGATTGTTTACAATATTTTGCTTATTTTTGTATGTGAATAAAATAATTTTTGAATGAATGTAAAATAAACCAAAGTATGTTTATTGCAACTAAGTATCTTTTTATTTCATCAATATATTTGCCCTCTATGAACACTCACAGCTACACATTAGTTAGTTATGTGTGCATAAATATTTATAAACAAATTATTGTTTATATATATACAACATGTGTACAGATGTATACATGTATCTGTGTTTATTATTTATATATATAGACATTTATATGTATGCTTTAAAGTTAAATAATTTCATTTAGGATAATCATTTTATAAATGTCAATTAATACATTCTAAAGGGAAACATCTTTGTCCTACTACCAAACATAACTATTACTTTACTTTTCACAGCCAAAGGTAATTAGTACTTGGTTTTAGATGAGTTAGAAAGGAAAAAGACAAAAGGTGTTCCATGTGAGAATGCTTCTCAGAGATCCTAACATCCATTAAAAATTATTGGGGACTAAAGAGCTTTTTTCCTAATGTGGGTTATATGTATCACTATTTCTCATAGAAGTTAAAAATAAAACAATTTAAATGTTATAGGTTAATTCAGTGAAAATAACAATAGTGAATTTATTGCATAATGTAAATAACTCACATATTTGAAACACTTTAATCTTATATTTTTGTATAAAATATGTCAAGAATAAAATATATGAACAAAATACCTTTGAAGATAATAAATGTTTTCAAAACCAGTGAGCTGAGTTGTGGCCTTGGTTAGATTTACCAATACTTAACGTGCAGCATAAAGAATGAAGTTGGGTTCTGAATTCACTCTCTGAACTTGTGTTGTTTGGATTGAAATATATAATGGCAATCTTACCTCACACAGATAAACAGTTTGCAGAGAGAGGCTTATTTCACTACTATTTTTAGACAATTGTGGCCCTTCTTCTTGAATACTACCTATTCAACAGCTCAACAACAGGGCTTCCTAGGTAGTGCTAGTGTTAAAGAAGCTGCCTGTAAGAGATATGGGTTCAATCCCTGGGTCAGGAAGATGCCTTCAAGGAGGGCATGGCAACCCACTCCAGTACTCTTGCCTGGAGAATCCCATGGGCAGGGAAGCCCGGAGGGCTACAGCCCATGAGGTTGCAAAGAGTCGGACACAACTGTGTGACTAACACACACCCAACTATAAGAAATGATTATGAAGTGTGGTTTTCAGCCACCAGCTTTATGGGCTTCCCAGCTGGCACTAGTGATAAAGAACCCATCTGCTAATGAAGGAGACAGAAGAGACGTGGGTTCAATCCCTGATTTGGGACAAGCCCCTGGAAAGGGCATGGCAACTCACTCTTGCCTAGAGAATCCCATGGACAGAGAAGCCTGGTGGGCTACAGTCCATGGGGTCACAGAGAGTCAGACACGACTGAGTGACTGAGCAGATAGAACTAGACACTCCTAAGATCTGAGCAACGAGGAGTTTTAGGTATCAGACACCTTGCATTTCGGCACCATGCATTTTACTAACAGCAAGTTTACTGGTGATGAGATCGAGGTTCAGTGACCTTCTCTTCCTGGAATCTGTCGAAGGCAGAGCCACATCTAACACTCACTTCAGGTTTGGGAGTTCACACTTTCCTGTGTTACTGAAATGACAATGGTCGTTTTCCCACCATGACCTTTAGCTATACGTTCACCTGTCGCTATGCAAGACCCAGTTATGCTGACTTGAGTGGTTTTATTTTTGTCACACAAGGAGGAACCTGAAGATGTCCATGGAGTTAGCAGTCTCAGGGCCCATGACACCAGCGGGCGTCTCCATGCTGCTGCTGGTACTTCCCTCTTGGTCACAGGATGATTTGTGGGCAGCTGTCACATGCCCTTTACAGCAGGGTTGATGAGGAAAATGGTCCAACACTCAAGGTTTCTGTTTATATCTCACAGAGAACTGGACTGGGAGAGCACAGGGGGTGGTCGTAACTTCCAGCCCCTGGGACAGTCGGGGAAGAAGGGGTGGATTTGGACCCCAGGACCAACGTGGGATATCTCTTTCTTGGTAACACTTCTGTCTTTTTCCTACAGACCATTTGCATCAAGGGAACTTGGCCCCTTTCCTATCCCTTGGGTGTGCTTGGTGGTCTAAGGGCATTTCTCCCCCATCCAGGTTCCATAACCCAGGAAAACCACTCCCCACATGGCTATCCATTTGTGATAGGGATTAGAATCAGCTAGGTGTTTGACCCAATTTCAGTCAATAAACTCCAAGCAAGATTTCACATTAGAAGTTCCCTCTGCTTTGAGGAATAATCTCCCATAAAAGGCTGTCTCTATTCCTCTGCATGTATCCAGATGCATGCATCAATCCAGGACTTGTCACAGCCTGAGACTAAAACTACTTTCGGAGCCGGGCAGAGAGAGGGCATGGCATGAGAAATGGGGCGGGGACGTTGTAAATCCAGCCTCTTCTTAGTCCTACACTTAAGAGTTCATCAGGTTCACAAGCCAATATATCATTTTTATGTCCTAAGTCATTTTGGATTTTCTATTGCTTGTAGCTTAACACAACCATCTGATAAATTGACTGGTGCAAGTAGGAACTAACATGGGTATGAATAATTCAGGTTTCTGTTCAATCTAAAAATATTTGCTGAGAACCTATCATATTAAGTGCTATCAAGGTGGTAGAAGGATCAAAAGAACCCCATATTTTTTCTAAGATTTTACTGTGGTCTGTACATAAAAGTATGAATTAATTATTAAATTTAAAAAATTGGGGTTGGCCAAAAAGTTCCTTCAGTTTTTAAGTAAAAATAAGACACATTTTTCACTTTTACCAAGAACTTTATTGAACAACATATTCACTGTTTTGTTCCCCTACCTCCTGCCATTTTTCAGGCAACTTCTTAATTCCATCTTCCCAACACGGTTTATCTTATTGAGCAAAGAACTGCTCCAGGTCCCTTTCAGTCTTCCAGGGAACTAAAATTGTATCCGTTAAGAGAATATGGTAAAGACAGAAATACATGGAAATCCGAAGGTGCATTCTCTGGTAAATATGGTGAAAGAATCAGAACTTCCCAGCCAAGCTGTAACAGTTTTTGCCTGGTCATCAAATAAACATGCAGTCTTGCATTATCCTGATTGAAAATTGTATGTTTTCTGATATCATTCTCTTCAGATGAAGACCAGCCTTTGGTGTGGTTGGTGGTGGTTCATTTCACTTGCAGAAGTACAATCAAAAGGGGGCTTTTTTTTCTTACCGTATGTGGAACCTAAACATCAAAGCCATTAACTTGTACAAATGATTTTCAATGAGTGATTTGGATATTTTGATTCATCTCCCATGAGGTATAACATTGATTGTTCTCAATTAATGTTTCAATTTGATTGTTGTCAACTTCAACTAAGGGCTTCCCTGGTGGCTCAATGGTAAAGAACCTGCCTGCCAATGCAGGAGACTTGGGTTTGATCCCTGGGTCAGGGAAGATCCCCTGGAGAAGGAAATGGCAACCCACTCCAGTATTCTTGCCTGAAAAATCCCATGACAGAGGAGCCTGGTGGGCTTCAGTCCATGGAGTCACGAAGAGTCAGACATACCTGAGTGACTAAGCAATAACAACAGCAACAACTTTAACTGGTCTACCCAACCATGGAGCACCTTCCAGTGAAAAATCTGCAGAACAGAACATCACAAACCACTTTTGACATGTTCAATCAGTCACACCACCTTCTCCATACACTGCACAAATCATTTTTTCTTTTTCGCATTTCAATTATGTTTGTATCTTTCTTGAAATAATATAAGTGCTTAAAATGTTGCTTTTCTCCTTCCATTTTCAATATTAAAATGGCTACACAAAAATTCACCACTTTTGATTTTTTTAAAATGCATGCTGATATGACAGCTGTCACAATTCAATCTAACAAAACTGTTTGAATAAAGTTAAAGACAACCAAGTGCTACTAGAGCCATCTTATGGAAAAAACTGAACAAGTAATACTGGATGAGCTGTCTTAGGGTCAAGGTTTTCATGCTAAGGCAGAACTTGTATATGAGTCTAATGTCTGGGTCCAATTTGTCAGGTATAGTTGGATGCATGTTCTAGATACTGAAAACTTAACACGAGCAAAAGCATGGGCTTGTAACGTAAAGGAGTATATTTATGGAATAGTCACTGTTTTGTTTTTCAGGTGTTTAGAACACATGAGAGGTGAGCTTAGAATTTATAGCTAAAACATAAAGCTCCAATCATATTGTGAATGCTGGTCTAAGGATTACAAAGAGCTTTCAGTAGGTCATGAGGAGGCCTCAAAAGGTTTTTGAATAAGGGAGTGATGCTATCAGTCTTGATTTTAAACTGTTTCTAAGACAATAAGGTAAAAGGAAGCTGCTGCTGCTGCTGCTGCTAAATCGCTTCAGTCGTGTCCGACTCTGTGCGACCCCATAGACAGCAGCCCACCAGGCTCCCCCGTCCCTGGGATTCTCCAGGCAAGAACACTGGAGTGGGTAAAGGAGGCAGGGGAAGACAAATCAGCTCTTTATTGCTCTATTTCTGCTAATCAGTAAGGAAAGTCTGGCTTTCTGTAGCTGTTGTTGAAATAAAATTAAGGTGATTATTGGGAAACTAGCTTGATTTTTGACCCAATATGCTTTCTACTGTTTCACACAGTTGCAAAGATAATACTCAAAGTAGGGGGCCTGCCGAGATGCGTGTGCACCACTGTCACAGCATTTTATGGCAACATTTTTTACTGCAAGTAATTCAATAGATTCTGATTAATGTCAGAAGGGTTTACTGCATGGACATCTGAGTATCTCAGAGAATCAAATAAATATACTTTAGCAATGGCAGGACAACTTTGGATGGTGAGCAACAGCTAGTGTCCAGCCACCTAGGACACACCACTTCCCTCCTATATTTCTAATCACCCTCTTCTCAACATTCAGGTATTCTGTAGAGTAAAACTGACCTCCCTCAATTGGTTCCACAGCCCTGTTGGAAAACTGGCAGCAGGTTACTGGGCATGAGTGAGTTCATCCAAAGATTCCTTGTCTAAATAGCAGAGCCAGGAGAAACTGAAAACAGTCCAGTGAAATAGCACATCTGTCACTGCAGAAAACCAGCTAGGTACCTACCAAGTGCACCGTGGTCTCAACACACAGTTAAGCCCAAGACAACAGACAGTATTCAAATGTTCTTGTTGCAAGAAAGGTGAAAAGCAGATCAATCAAAAATAGGATTTAATATAACCTTTCCAAAGACAAAGATACAGTTCTTCCAAAAGAAAATCTAATTCTTCTTTTGAATTTTCTCCTTGTGTATAAATAGGATGCTTTAAACATAAGCTTAAATACTAACATCAATCACCATGTCACTCCCTAATTTTCAAAACTGGAATTATTTAGCATGGGCTTTAGAATAATGTGGATTTAGTCACTTCTGAAATAGCCAGAGACCAAGAAGCATTATGAATATATGTAACATGAGTCAGAAAATTTTATTAGTACAGCCACAGAATTTTAAAGATGTGGGATTGGAAGGCACTTCAGAGTTTCAATTTCATTTCAGTAAAAAACATATTCATATAACACACTGATACCGAATCTTCAGGTTTTGGCAAGAAGCATTAAGAGAAATTAAAGTAGCTCTTGATCTGGTAACCATGTGGGACCCTGAAATGCACTTAAATTTACTCACACATTTTGAGGATCCGTAGCACCAAGAATATTTCAAATTATGTTGGTGAAATCATGATTTTCAATTAAAACAGTTAAGAGGGTCAATCCAAATAATAGTTTTAGGGACTGGATTATGTCCCCTGCAGAAAAAGACCATGTTTGTTAGTCATCGTTGGAATGACAAACAATCCCAGAACATCAGTGTCTTTGAACACACCATTTCTCATTTTTCTCTTAGAAGACACAAAAGAGTAGAAGCTTTCTGGGACTTGGTCTTCTTGCAGCACACGTGAGAAAGAGATGGGAAGAAATACCCACTGCCTCGTCAAGCCTCCCAGCAGAACCGGACCCTTTACCTGCACTAAGTTGCATGAAAAACCTCAGTGTCCTCCAGGGAAACATGCTCACTGCTTCCCTAGAGGCACTGGGAAGGCCCGGCCTATAGTCCTGCCACATAATCCTTTTTTGGCCAGGGCTGCAGGATATTAGGGGCTCTGTGGGTCTCTTCCACAATGATGCCCTCAGATCAGACTCCAAATTCCCTGACCACATGGTCAAGCTCCTCCGGGGGCAGGGACTGACCGTATTCTCAGACATCTCTCCAGTCTTCTGTGTCTTTTAATGTGAGCACGTGTGCTGTCCTGCCAACACTACCCTGCAAAATGCCCTTTTCACTACTGTTCACACCCTTTCCTCTACACACTGCAGCCTAATGCTGAAGCCACCAACCTCTGAAAAACACCCCCAAATCCTTCCACATGTGTAGTCTCCCCAGGCTTTGAACTTGCTGACAACTCAACACCTCTCCTAGCGTGTTTATCGTGTTCTTCCTCCTGATGTAGAGGCAGTCTTGGCTCAGAGGTTAAAGTGTCTGCCTGCAATGCGGGAGACCTGGGTTCAATCCGTGGGTCAGGAAGATCCCCTGGAGAAGGAAATGGCAACCCACTCCAGTATTCTTGCCTGGAGAATCCCATGGACGGAGGAGCCTGGTGGGCTACAGTCCACGGGGTCTCAGACAGTCGGACACGACTGAGCGACTTCACTTTCTCCTGATGTAGGTATCTGCATATTACTTCCCCTCTACTTGGTAGAAAGGAAGGAAGGAAGAAAAAGGAGAAAGGAGGAAGGGAGGAAGAATAAGCCAGAACTAATGCCCACTTAACAGACTGAAAAATGAGAGAGGACGCGATTATTCAAAATTATACATCTTGTTTCTCACAGTTTTCATAACATTTCACTGCCAGGTGACAGCAGCATGTTGATGACTATTTTATTCCAAAAGGCACACACAGTCTGGGACACGTGAGAAGGGAGAACGCAACAGCAGGTGAAATGTGGAGACCAAGCTAGACCTCTCAGTACACTGAATACATTTGATTTTTTCAAAGCAACATTAAGGGGTTTTAAATACCTGTGTCTCGTATAGATGCACAATCGTATACAGGCAGCTCTAACTTGATTGCCTGAGATCTGCCTGGGATGTTATTACCACAGCAAGTCCTATTTGGGAGCAATAAGTAATTACCATGGCAACATAGTCCTTGCACAGTGGCTGCAATGACGATGAGAGTAAGTGCAAGAGTACCAGGCATTTGGGGCATTATATTAATAATATATATATATAATCATGGAAGGGAAGGATGCTTTTACAAAATCAAATTACTTTTTCTTATTGAAAGGACCTCATCATTAGTGCAGCCATCTTTCACTCAGGCAGCAGGCATGCAGGAACATTTAGCGAGCTTGTGTCAGGACACACACACACACACACACACATTTGTTCCTGAGGGGCTTCCAAACTATAAATGTTCTTACTTGATAGTTAAGGAAACTAACACACTACTTGAAAATTTCATAAATAACATGAAATGCCTCTGTGAATTGAATCCACATTGAAAATGATAAAGACAAACATGGGCTTTGGAAACATGAAGCAGCATTAAGGTATCTAATCAGTAAAGCTGCTAGTAAATGGGAACCAGGGCACAGAATCAGGGTCCCACATTCAGGCTAAAATTGGCAGGTTATCAATCTACCAAAATTCCCAATGATGTTGTAATGTTTCACAATTTAAAATGTGCTCCCCTAAGTTTGTAGAATGATGTGTTTATGAAACACTTTAATAGTTTGGTGAAAGGGAGAAACTCTAGAAGCAATTGTTTTTATCAAGTAGTGAGAATAGAACTAACATGATCCAATGATCTCACATGTACCTGGAGAAAATGTATCACATGTATCTGGGCATGTATCTGGAGAAAACCATAATTCAAAAGTTTTCATGCACCCCAGGGTTCCTTGCAGCACTATTTACAATAGCCAAGACATGGAAGCAACCCAAGTGCCCATCAACAGATGATTGGATAAAGAAGATACGGTGTATACACACACATACATGTACACTAACAAGAAAAATGAAATCATTTATTTAGCATTCTTTCATTGAATAATTATATGAAATACAAAATAATACTAAAACATCCACTAAGGTATCATAGGGAACTGATGTGTTGTAGCATTAAAAATAATCTGCGTCTTCATTAATTTTACCAGATCAGTGATCTTCCAGGAAAACATACAACTTTAAGAGTGTATACTCAATTTTACATGCTAAGAAAATATTTCCTTTCAAAAAATATCCTCAAGAAATATCTTGAAAAACACCCTGCAATATAAGGATTTACGAATAGTAATTAGTAACGTACTTGAGTATTATGAGAAGTGACTCTATTAGTTATACAAATTTCCATCAAGAAGTGGCAACAAATGTTTAATATTCAAATGAGAATATTTTATAGCACAAAAAGTAATTTTAATTATGCAATCTACTAAATATTTAAGCATATTCAGGCAGTAAATCTCTGAACCCAGGGAGAAACACATTCTGTCTAGATATTTTTCTTCTGTAGAAACAAATTAAACACATGTGCCTTTGTAATTTTGTAAAAAATATTAAAATTAATGAATTTTTAAAAGGACATTTACAGTCAAAATTCTTAAGCTCCTTCTCTTCCAGGAATAGAATTATATTAATCATTATGCACATTCAAGTAAAAAATGTCTACTTCTGTAAAGAGAGTGCAGTGACTGATTTGAGAGGTCCCACCTATATTCTTGTACTGAGAAAAAGACATTTTAGTTATTATTTCATAAAACAACTTTTAGAAGACTAAAACCGGTTGTATCCTAGCAACAATAGTGCATTTAGTCAGAGAGAAGAAAATAATTTTTTCTATGTAATCTTCTAGGAACGGAAGATAGAGGGCAGAAGAAATGACTAGAAGTGTCATATAATGTTCTTTTGAGAAATATTGAAGTAGATTAAATTTATTTCAACATAAAATGTGAGACTATATATCGAGCAGGGTTGTTTTAATTATGTCTCATTTTTCTTATCTTTTCTCATCTTTTAATCCCCAATTATTAGCAATTCGAACAGCAGCAGGACGTATTTTAACAATTTTAATCCAAACAACTACCTAAGTTGCTCTCATTTGAGTTATGTAGAATTTAAATACTTAGATATCATTCACTTTATTAACACAATCTTAAACAAACATAACTACAGTAAGAGGAAGTTAAATTGATTCCAAAATACATTAAATATTTAAGGATAAGGAATAAGTAAAATGTTAAAAAAAAAATACGCTATTTTTTTATATGCTACACATAGAGAATGTAAGAACTGCATAGAAGCATGAAGACTGCTTCACCCAGTATTTTTGCTTCATGGGTCAGAAATCCAAGCTACATAGATGGTAAATCAAGTTGTTTGAAATATTCTACACTGAATAAAATGTTCAAGTCCAGTGGTGTATGATCCCTAATACACTTTGTCTCAGTCACCTGTCTTTACCGTACATAGGACATTGTCATCAGCATGAAGGTAGAAACCGTACATAAGGCCACAGTTCATAGGGTCAGAAAAGAGTCAGACAGGACTGAGAGACTAGACTACAACAGCAACAACCTCAGTGACATTACTTGGCACGAGCCCATGAGGGAAGTGTGAACATGTTATTACCAGCTGGAAAATGGCTAAGAGAAATCCAGGAAGAGAATGAATGTGCCAGACCCAGGTTCAAAACTGTATTTTCTCTCTGTATAATAAACAGTTGCATTATTATATCAAGTTTCTTAATAGTCTCACTTTTATTATTTAAAGGACAAGGAAGTTTCTTACAAAAATATGCTCTATTAAAAGAAAATGTATACTGAGAAGTAAATTCCTCTGAGGAAAAAATATAAATGATAAATGTTTATTTGAAGGCTGGAAAAATAAAATACTTGGGATTCCTATTATATTGATAACCCTTTGCACAAAATGTATTTGCCTTTAAAATATATATAACCCTCAGTAATGAAAATTCCTGTGTAAACCATGTCTGTGTTTTAGCAGTTTTGACTGAGAGAAATTCTTCTAGCTCACATAAAATTCCCTTACTATGTTTTAAACTGTCAGAGCTATAATTTATGATATTTCTTTAGGAGGAAATCTCTTTTGGCAGAATTTGTTATAAAACAAAACAAAGCAAAAACTTGTGCTTGTATACACCAAAAAGGAAGATTGTGGGTAATTCAGTTTGGTTGTAGCAAGTATTTCTAGAACCTTGGTTAGATCTGCTAATTTCAGAAAGGCCTGGATGAGGGAGGGTCCGGAGCCGCCCTACCTCGGTGAGGAGCCTGAGGGTGTCTGGCTGGACTGGGTCAGGGGAGGAGACAGTGCGAAGATCAAAACCAGAAATGAGCAGAATGGTAACGTTGGATGAAGGTGATAGTAGTCCTTTCTTCTTTTATTTAAATTTTTGATAAATTATTAAACCAGGGTTTTGGTGTAAGTTTTCATTTGTAAGAATATTGCTTTAAAATACCATTTATCTTGACTACTGAGGATTTCGGTGATCTATTAAACTGTGTGCCCAACACAGGGGGCAAAGCCATAACATGATAATTCTTCTGGAGATTTGAGGGCCTGACGTGGGAGGAACGCTTACAGGCAGAAGTGGGGGCGGGGGGGGAATGGTATCACCGGGGTTGTATTCTGAGGATGTTTGGTCCATCTGCTGTTGTCTTTGTCCCTTTACTGTTTATAAAAATTCTTGTTGATCACAGATTTTGAAAAATTTGATTATAATATGACTTGATATGCCTTCCTTTATATTTTATTTGCTTCCTCCATATTTATTGTGTTTTGGCTTCATTGAGCTTCTTGGATCTGTGAAGTTTATAGTTTTCATAATATTAGAAAGACTGAAGACAAAAGCAGAAGAGGGCGGCAAAGGATGAGATGGTCAGATAGCATCACCAACTCAATGGACACGAACTTGGGCAAACTCTAGGAGATAGTGAAGGACAGGGAGGCCTGGTGTGCTGCAGTCCATGCATTCACAAAGAGTCAGACACGATTTAGCAACTGAACAACAACATTAGAACATTTCAGGCAATTATATTTAAAATATGTTTGTTTCAACTTCATAGACTCTAATTATATGTATGTTATGTTGGTTGAAATTATGCCTCAGGTTAAGAATGCTCTGTTAATTTTTTCTCTCCATGTTTGAATTTGATAATTTTTATTGCTTTATCTTTCAGTTCACTAATTTCACCTTCTGCATATCTAATCTGATGTTAATCCATCCAGAAACATTGTAGTTTCAACTTTAGAAGTTTGATTTTGTCTTTTTTATAACTTCCATGGCTCTACTTAAATTTTTTGAACATATGCAATAGAGTTCTAATAATTGATCTAATATCTTTGTCTATTAATTCCTGTCAATTCTGGATAAATTGTGATATGTTTCCTCTTAAGTATAGAACATATTTTGCTATGTTTCCTCCCTTGAAATTATTGATAAAATTCTAGATGTTCTGAGTTGTGTCTTGTGAGGTCCTGGATATTTTATTACTTCTATCAATATTTTTGAGTTTTATTCAAGATACACTTGCATTACTGGTCATTAGTTTGTTCTCTCTTTAATTGAGATTTTTTTTTTTCCTTACTGATAAACTTAAGACTCAGTACATCAAATAAAACCAATTTCTGGTGGGAAAAAAATCAAAACCTACAACAGAATTTTAAAAAGTTAAAAAGTTAACACTGTTGGGCAAATAGCAAAACTCAAACAGCATATTCCTTTAGTTGAACAACTCCAGACATTTCATACTTGACCTTTTGATACAAAATGACCTAACAAATTTAGCAATGCTTAATTATCAGTTTATCTTTCTGTTTAAGACATAGAGAACAAACTTTTGGTCATGGGCAGGGGAAGGAGAGGGTGAGATGTATGGAGAGAGTAACATGGGAATTTGCTGTATGATTCGGGGAACTCAAACAGGGCTCTGTAACAATCCAGAAGGGTGGGATGGGGAGTGAGGTGGGAGGGAGTTTGAAGAGGGAGGGGACATAGGTACATCTATGTCTGATTCATGTAGGTTTTGACAGAAACCAACACACTGTAAAGAAATTATCCTTCAATTAAAAATAAATACATTTTTTTTAATTTAACCTTTCTGTTCAACTTTTTCTGTTTACCTGTTCTATGAAAGCAGTTATTCCAAAGACCTAACCAAGATTGACAGTCCCTGCTGCACTCATCCTGGTGTGGGTGAACCTGTGTCTTCATGCTGGGAGCATGCAGGCTGTCCAGAATCTGCTCTTACTGGACCGTAAGGCTCCATTCAGTACCTTATATACAAAGTGTTACTGTTTGTCAGGCTCTGCAAAAGGCACTGAGGGTCCTACGGTGGGTGGAAAGAATTTTCAGCTTACAAGAAGAGATTGATAGTTTAAAAGAGAGAAAAATATGTCCTAAGTATTGAAGGTCTGTCTAGTCAAAGCTATGGTTTTTCTAGTAGTCATGTATGGATGTGAGTCATGTATGGAGTGTTGGACCATAAAGAAAGTTGAGCACCAAAGAATTGATGCTTTTGAACTGGGCTATTGGAGAAGACTCTTGAGAGTCCCTTGGACTGCAAGGAAATCAAACCAGCCAATCCTAAAGGAAATCAGTCCTGAATATTCATTGAAAGGACTGATGCTGAAGCTGAAACTCCAATACTTTGGCCACCTGATGCAAAGAACTGACTCCTTAGAAAAGACCCTGATACTAGGAAAGATTGAAGGGAGGAGGAGAAGCAGATGACAGAAGATGAGATGGTCGGATGGCATCACCGACTTAATGGGCATGAGTTTGAGCAAGCTCCAGGAGTTGGTGATGGATAGGGAAGCCTGGCGTGCTGCAGTCCATGGGGTCACAAAGAATTGGATGACTGAGCGACTGAACTGATTAAAGAGTGAGTAAGTGTTAGGTTAGAAGGAGAAAGAACGTGGAAAGAAAATAAAGGATCAACAATATTTCAGGCAGCTGGAAAAGCATCTATGATCTAGTGCTTAAAGGAAATGTGCTACCAGGCCATGGAAAGAACTTTAAATGCACATTCCTAAGTGAAAGAAGCTCCCTGAGAAGGCTAAAGGCTGTATGACTCCAACTGTATGGCCTTTTGAAAAAGACGGAACTATGGAGACAGTAGAAAATTTTAGCGTTTGCAGGGTGAAGCAGCAGTTAAAGTTGAAGTTTAGTCACTCAGTCATGTCCGACTCTTTGTGACCCCATGGACTGTAGCCCACCAGGCTCCTCTGTCCATGGGATTCCCCAGGCAAGAATTCTGGAGTGGGTTGCCATGTCCAGGGGATCTTCCTGACCCAGGGATTGAACCCTGGTCTCCTGCATTGCAGGCAGATTCTTTACCAATTGAGCCACCATGGAAGCCCTAGTAAAGCCCCAGGGAAGCAGCAGTTGAGGTAGTCAGTGGGAGATGGAGGACTTTAGGGCAGTGAGAATACGGTGTGATGTTGACATTTGTCCAGACTCATAGCAGGCGTACCATGGTGGACTCTTGAGCATAACGATGTGTCAGTGCAGGTTCGTCTTTGGTTAAAAAAAAAGGAAAGAAAGAAAGAAAATACCATCCATCTGAAGAGTGGTGTTGGTGTGGGAGCCTATGGATGAAAAAGGTCAGGGGTTATGTGGGAAATCCTTGTACTCTCCTCTCAATGTTATGGTAACTCTCAAGCTGTTCATAAAAAATAAATGTTTAAAAGACAAGCAGCTCTGAAATCAGAATCAGAGGCAGGATGGGGTTTACAGTGAACTGAAAATAGATGCAGGACTATTATAACCAGCAAGTGACAGCCTAGGACATTCAGCCCCCCCAAGGTCAAAGTCATCATAGGGAAAGTTGAGACCATTTAGGATAACTTTTTCAGAACTGAATTATTGTCCAGAGTAATGAGTATTCTGTTTCTCTTTTACAGCCATATATATGGGAATTAAATGTACTCATTTTTTAAATGCAAATCAGTTATGTAAATATCAGTTTATTTAATACCCATTTAATTCTCAATGACAAGCGATGCTCCCTATGTCATACATAATAAAAAGTAATGAATCTGGAATCCATTTACTCTTTTCTGTTTTGTTTATTTTTATGTTGATGGCACAGCACACTGATCTCTTCATTTAACAAACTGATATTCATGTGACGGTAACTATAGTAGCATTTTCTTGGTCCAATTATGTTTTCATCACATAAATGCTAATTATTCAATCATTTTCCTTGGTAAATATATTTTGAAGCCCACAGTATGACAGGCCTTATGTTAGCCAAAAGCTCTTTGTCTCCTTCTCTCCTGGGATTTTGCAATTGGTAGGCTGGAAGGGCGCTAATAAAAGAGCCACTCAGATAAATACAGTTACACTCTTTCAAATAAGCATCAGACAGGAATACAAAGTGCTGTAATTTTGTATTGCTAAGGGAGCATCCCAAGGAGGAAAGTACAGGATTCTCCCACAAGAACGTGGTGATGAGCCACATAGGAAAGAGGAGTGGGATGACCGAGAGAAAGAGTGGGAAGAGATACCAGAACATCCCAGCAAGTACAGAAGACCTGAGAAGGGACGCAAGACGGTACCTGAGGGTGGAGTGGCAACACCTGGCACCCCTACTCCAGCTGGATCTTCTCCCCAGAGGAGCACCCACATTCTGAGAAGGCCGTGCTGGGTAATTGTGGTAGGAGAGAGTTGGTGACATAACTAGATATGTATTTGAAAAATAAAATCCCTCTAGTTACAGCAAGTGAGGGTGAGGAGTTGAGAGTTGATATAAGGTCAGTTTTGAAGATACTGCAGAATCCAGAAGAGAGCCAATGGCCACTTGGGACAGGGTATGGTGGTACCATGGAGGAAAGAGATGCTTTCAGACAGAAGAGTTTAGGTTAAAAAACCAGCTAGAGTCGGTGATCAAGATTAAAGGATGACATTATATATGTATATATATATACACACACACACACACGAGAGAAAGATATCTTTTCAAATCTTTCTGATCAGCCTGATGTTCTATTATTTGATTATTTTGTGCTTTTGTGATGTGTCCTTTTAATTTACAAGCACTTTATATTTTTATATAATAAATATATCACCTAAAGTTCTCAAGGATCTAAAAGTGTCAGTCAGTCAGTTCAGTTGCTCAGTCATGTCCAACTCTTTGCAACCCCATGGATTGCAGATGCCAGGCTTCCCAGCTCCTGGAGCTTGCTAAAACTCATGTCCATTGAGTCAGTGATGCCATCCAACCATCTCATCCTCTGTTGTCCCCTTCTCCTCCTGCTTTCAATCTTTCCCAGTATCAGGAGTCAGTTCTTTGCATCAGGTGGCCAAAGATTTCAAGTTTCAGCATCAGTCCTTCCAATGAGTATTCAGGATTGACTTCCTTTAGGATTGAGTGGTTTGATCTAAAGTTGTAGGGATGATATTTCTGTTTCTACTGTCCCTCATCCACTGGGCTTTCAATCTTTCCCAGTATCAGGAGTCAGTTCTTTGCATCAGGTGGCCAAAGATTTCAAGTTTCAGCATCAGTCCTTCCAATGAGTATTCAGGATTGACTTCCTTTAGGATTGAGTGGTTTGATCTAAAGTTGTAGGGATGATATTTCTGTTTCTACTGTCCCTCATCCACTGGGCTTTCAATCTTTCCCAGTATCAGGAGTCAGTTCTTTGCATCAGGTGGCCAAAGATTTCAAGTTTCAGCATCAGTCCTTCCAATGAGTATTCAGGATTGACTTCCTTTAGGATTGAGTGGTTTGATCTAAAGTTGTAGGGATGATATTTCTGTTTCTACTGTCCCTCATCCACTGGGCCTTTTTCCTACACTAGATTTTGCTTGTGTGTTAATTTGTGCTCAATCTTAGATTTTCTGTGAGGGCTTAAATTCTCCTAGATTTCTTCAGAAGGAATGCACATGCTTTTGATGGGAAGCAGGGGTCACTACTAAAACTGGATCAATTCAGTATCACTCAAGATTCCTAGGCTTACTATTTCAGATTCCTTTTGTCATAATGTATCTTAAATTTATAAAAAGGTCCATTTTTCTCACCTGGCTGCTACTGTGAAACTTTATTGCTGGATAGTAGAGTGCTCTGGGTGCTCACCTCCAGGTGATCCTCTGCATCCTCCTTGGGTTACTGTCACTAGGATTTGTTATCAGGCAACAATTCTGGAGAGAAAGTCAGATGAGAGGGTCCATTGCTTCACCCCAATGTAGTACCTTCCTTATCGCCAGATAAAAGTCCACCAGCATCTACTGAACTTTTAATTTGAGTTTTTTGTGCTGTTAGAAGTATTTGCAATAATTGGTATTTCATTATTTTATTCTTATTTAGATATCATTCAAAACCTAAAACTAAAATGTACTAATTTTTGACAGAAAAATTTTACATTGCAACTTTTATATTGAATCATGGGACCCTTTTATAAATCTCAATAACATTAGGAAAGCTTAGAGACTTATTTTTCAATATTCTATATATCATTAAAAAGCAGAAACATTACTTTGCCGACAAAGATCCATCTAGCCAAAGCTATGGTTTTTCCAGTGTCAGGTGTGGATGTGAGAGTTGGACTATAAAGAGAGCTGAGCACAGAAGAATTGATGTTTTTGAACTGTGGTGTTGGAGAAGACTCTTGAGAGTCTCTTGGACTGTAAGGAGATCCAACCAGTCCATACCAAAGGAAATAAGTCCTGAATATTCATTGGAAGGACTGATGTTGAAGCTGAAACACCAATACTTTGGCCACCTGATGCAAAGAACTGCCTCACTGGAAAATATCCTGATATTGGGAAAGACTGAAGGCAGGAGGAGAAGTGGATGATAAAGGATGCAATGGTTAGAAGGCATCACTGACTCAATGGACATGAGTTTGAGCAAGCTCTGGCAGTTGGCGATGGACAGGGAAGCCTGGCATGCTGCAGTCCATGGAGTTGCAAACAGTCGGACACAACTGAGTGACTGAACTGAACTGATATATCATTTTGCTTTCTAATCATGTTACAGTAGATATTCATCGACCTGCAGAAATTATTTCCAGGGAAGCTAATAGGTATATATACTGAATAATAAGAAACCAAAAGAATTATGAACTCCTTAAACAGGTCTGGCATACTGCAGCTGTGGATCAAATCCAGTATTCCTCCCAATTTTATAAATAAAGATTCATGAGATCATCTCCAAGTGTATGCAGTATGCATTGCCTACATCTCCTTTCATGCTACAAAAACAAAATTGAAACAAGATGTCACAGACTGCATAGCCCCCAAAGCTAAATACTTACTATTTGGCTCTTTACAGCAAAAATTTGCCTACAGCTGGTTCAAATGATGTAAAAGTGCAGTAATTTATCACTATTGCATTATCACTCAGATTTTTTTACTGTATTGCCCAGAGTTATGCATTTTCAAAAATGTATAGAACACTGGAGATACCATCTTCATAGACTTTTTTAAAAAAATTTTATTGAAAACAGCTTTTTATCCTCCACTAAAAATGCCAAAAGGAAAAAATTTGGCAGTGAAAGACATAATTATTTTTAAAAATCAGAGAGTAAATAGATAGCAACACTTGATACTGCAACTCAAGTTGAATGAATTTGATTATATAAATGTAACATCAGATAAAAACTCAAATGACAATATCTGAGACAGATTTCCTCAAACTTAAGAATGTATGGATAGACAACGTATGTCTAAGTTAAAAGGGAAATATGATGTTCATATTAGTTTAGCCATTCAACAGAAAGGATTTCACTGTGCAGTATCTTGTGACAAGATTCTGGCCAATCCCAATTCACATTTTTCATTCTTCATTATGTTTGCTGCTGCTGCTGCTAAGTCGCTTCAGTCATGTCCGACTCTGTGCGACCCCATAGACGGCAGCCCACCGGGCCCCCCCGTCCCTGGGATTCTCCAGGCAAAAACATTGGAGTGGGTTGCCATTTGCTTCTCCAATGCATGAAAGTGAAAAGTGAAAGGGAAATCGCTCAGTCGTGTCCGACTCTTCCGGACCCCATGGGCTGTAGCCCACCAGGCTTCTCCGTCCGTGGGATTTGCCAGGCAAGAACACTGGAGTGGGGTGCCATTTCCTTCTCCAATGCATGAAAATGAAAAGTGAAAGGGAAGTCGCTCAGTCGTGTCCGACTCTTAGCGACCCCATGGACTGCAGCCCACCAGGCTCCTCCATCCGTGGGATTCTCGAGGCAAGAGTACTGGAGTGGGTGCTCATCATGTTTAGGTGCCAAAATTCACTTAACGCTCTTCAGAAGTTGACAAACAATGAACCAAGTGAATAAACGAAGGTCATTTGAAGGAAATAGATGGTGTAGATATTTTTAAATTACTGGGTAGATCATTCTGAGTGATGTTTATAAATAAAAATGGAAGATATATCGTAATATATCAAGAAGATATAAGGTAAAATATCAAGAATATGGCCATCTATTCAAGATCATTGTGAGCCATCAGAGGTTTCAAAAATTGTTCAAGTATTGTATTTTGCTGGTGGAAATGCAGGAGGAATCACTAGTGATGAGCTGGAATTAACATATTTGGAATCTAGTACTAGCATTTATGAGATGGATATTTTTCTAGATCCTTGATGACCATTTTTGCCCCTTTTCAGTTCAGTTCAGTTCAGTCGCTCAGTTGTGTCAGACTCTTTGAGATAGCATGGACTGCAGCATACCAATCTGCCCTGTCCATCACCAACTCCCAGAATTTGCTCAAACTTGTGTCCATTGAGTTGGTAATGCCATACAATAACCTCATTTTCTGGTGTCCCCTTCTCCTCCTGCCTTCAATCTTTCCCAGCATCAGGGTCTTCTCAAATGAGTCAGCTCTTCGCATCAATCAGGTGGCCAAAGTATTGCCCATTATGGGTACATATAAATTGAAAACCAGGGAAATGAGAAATAAATTTTGGGTTTGCTATGGTTTAACTTTATCACAATTTCTGATAAGTTGCTTTTCTTTATTCCTTTATTCTTATTCATATAAAATGAATAAGAGGACTTAAAATATAAAGAATTTAAAAGGGTCCATGGACCCAAAAGGTAAATAACGGTAATTTTGTTTCCAAGTAATTGACTCACTACTGTAATCATTAACTTTTTCCCATGTCTATAATTTTGCCAAGAAAATGCACTGCTCATAACAAACACTCTCTTCCAACAACACAAGAGAAGACTCTACACATGGACATCATCAGATGGTCAACACTGAAATCAGATTGATTATATTCTTTGCAGCCAAAGATGGAGAAGCTCTATACAGTCAGCAAAAACAAGACCGGGAGCTGACTATGGCTCAGATCATGAACTCCTTATTGCCAAATTCAGACTTAAATTGAAGAAAGTGGGGAAAACCACTAGACCATTCAGGTATGACCTAAATCAAATCCCTTATGATTATACAGTGGAAGTGAGAAATAGATTTAAGGGACTAGATCTGATAGACAGAGTGCCTGATGAACTATGGATGGAGGTTCATGACATTGTACAGGAGACAGGGATCAAGACCATCCCCATGGAAAAGAAATGGAAAAAAAGCGAAATGGCTGTCTGAGGAGGCCTTACAAATAGCTGTGAAAAGAAGAGAAGCGAAAAGCAAAGGAGAAAAGGAAAGATATAAGCATCTGAATGCAGAGTTCCAAAGAATAGCAAGGAGAGATAAGAAAGCCTTCCTCAGTGATCAATGCAAAGAAACAGAGGAAAACAACAGAATGGGAAAGACTAGAGATCTCTTCAAGAAACTTAGAGATACCAAGGGAACATTTCATGCAAAGATGGGCTCGATAAAGGACAGAAATGGTATGGACCTAACAGAAGCAGAAGATATTAAGAAGAGATGGCAAGAATACACAGAACTGTACAATAAAGATCTTCATGACCCAGATAATCACGATGGTGTGATCACTGACCTAGAGCCAGACATCCTGGAATGTGAAGTCAAGTGGGCCTTAGAAAGCATCACTAAGAACAAAGCTAGTGGAGGTGATGGAATTCCAGTTGAGCTATTTCATATCCTGAAAGA
>NW_011494680.1:7008845-7009580 GCF_000754665.1 Bison bison bison
TAGAAAGCATCACTAAGAACAAAGCTAGTGGAGGTGATGGAATTCCAGTTGAGCTATTTCATATCCTGAAAGATGATGCTGTGAAAGTGCTGCACTCAATATACCAGCAAATTTGGAAAACTCAGCAGTGGCCACAGGACTGGAAAAGGTCAGTTTTCATTCCAATCCCAAGGAAAGGCAATGCCAAAGAATGCTCAAACTACCACACAATTGCACTCATCTCACACACTAGCAAAGTAATGCTCAAAATTCTCCAAGCCAAGCTTCAGCAGTATGTGAACCATGAACTTCCTGATGTTCAAGCTGCTTTTAGAAAAGGCAGAGGAACCAGAGATCAAATTGCCCACATCCGCTGGATCATCGAAAAAGCAAGTGAGTTCCAGAAAAACATCTATTTCTGCTTTATTGACTATGCCAAAGCCTTTGACTTTGTGGCTCACAATAAACTGTGGAAAATTCTTCAAGAGATGGGAATCCCAGACCACCTGACCTGCCTCTTGAGAAACCTATATACAGGTCAGGAAGCAACAGTTAGAACTGGACATGGAACAACAGTCTGGTTCCAAATAGGAAAAGGAGTTCGTCAAGGCTGTATATTGTCACCCTGCTTATTTAACTTATATGCAGAGTACATCATGGGAAATGCTGGACTGGAGGAAACACAAGCTGGAATCAAGATTGCCGTGAGAAATATCAATAACCTCAGATATGCAGATGACACCACCCTTATGGCAG
>NW_011494680.1:7009762-7014153 GCF_000754665.1 Bison bison bison
CTCCAGTCCTTTGGCCACCTCATGCGAAGAGTTGACTCATTGGAAAAGACTCTGATGCTGGGAGGGATTGGGGGCAGGAGGAGAAGGGGACGACAGAGGATGAGATGGCTGGATGGCATCACCGACTCGATGGACCTGTGTTTGAGTGAACTCCGGGAGTTGGTGATGGACAGGGAGGCCTGGCGTGAATCTTTTGACACTGGCGTTTTTCATCAGCAATATTCCCTCTAGATCCATGCAAGTTGTTAAGTATCAATATTTTGAACTTTTTACTGCTTCATAGTATCCCATAGTATTGATGTACCATAATTTATTTAACTACTCATTTGTTGATGGACACCTGTATCACTTCCTATTACTAACTATTATAAATAAACCTGTTATAAACACCCATGTACAATTTTTATTTCTCTCAGATACCCAAATGTTCGCTATTTATCATAGCAAATTAGCTTTCCTTATAATATTAATAGATATTTTGTATAGCTTACTGTCTGTTGCTAACACATTTTTTCCTATGAACATTTTTGAAATAATTTTTCTTAACTATCTCACAAACTTTAATGATAATCATTAATTGGGAAATAGTGATAAAATCCTTCTCTATTCTTATAGACAGGTTAGTATCTCTTTGTAGGTCTGTTAACATGCAAACTATATTTTAAGGATAAGGTATTCATTGGATACAAGTAGAAAATTATATCTTCTTGATTATTTTGTGTCTTTATGTAACAGTCACTTTTATCTTTGGTAATGCTTTCTTTTCTTAAAGTTTTTTTTTTCTGATATTAATATGGCTTTACAACCTTCTTTAACGTGGCTTATTATATTCTACATTTCATTTTCTGCTTCATAACTGTGTCATGCCATATTTTTGAAAAGCTAATTAGATACTCTATAATTTCTCATGGATAGTTGAGCCCTACATTCATAGTGATTAGTCATATATTTGGATTTATTTCTACCTTCTTGTTTAGGGAATTTCTGTCTGGGTTTCTCCTTCTCTGTTTTCCGGCATTTCTCTTGATTCATTTCCCAGTCTGAGCCTTCCATCAGTCAAAGCTTTGCAGCTGTGACTCTGATGTCTATGTTCCTTCTGGCTTTTAAGGTATCTAGTTTTGTTTTGGTGGGGCTTTATTTTGGTTTTGTTTTTTGTCTTTTGTATTTTGGTTACATTTTGTTTTGCTTACTTTGAGCTCATATTTTTGAAGAATATTTGAAATGTGTGAGTCCTGGGCTGAGAGTCTGTTCCTTGGAAGAAAATGAGCATTGGTTCCTGCCAGGTATAGTGACAGTATAGACCCATCTAGTCCTAAATAAATTCTGCTGAGGTTTTCAGAAACCCAGGGAGTTTGAACTCAAGCTTCAAACTCAAGTGAAGCCTGGATTTTGGTTACAAATTCTCAGAGGGATATTTTTATATTCTTTCCACCAGCCTGAGTGAGAACCATGAACAGTCCCTTGCAATTCTCTCTCAGCAGAGCAGACCTTTTTAAATTTATGAATTTATTCAACATGTATTTATTGAGCTTCTGTTCTCAGTCTCTGATTGTGTGGAGCCCTGTTCTAAGTTCTTTGATACATCTTTTTTGGTGCATTTGTTTGATGTAAACAAAACAGAGAGACTTCTCTGCCTCTGTGGAACTTTACATCTCATACGAGAAACAGAAAATTAAATAAAAATAATAAGCAACAAAATAAATTGCTTGGTATGATCAAAGGTGAGAAGTGCGACTGACGAGAGAAATAAGCAGAGAAGGTCAGAGACGTGTGGAAGTAATCTTTGTCTTTCTCTTCATCTCCTCACTTATTTTTTTTCTACCAAAGTGACTCCTGGACAGACTCTTGTTTTTCAGGGTATGGTTTTATGTCTATTAAGTGCTCATTTTGCAAGTGTACAATGTTTTTTGATCCTCAAACTATTTAAGATATAGTTGCTCTTTTTGGCAATAAACCAACTTTTTCACGGTCAAAAAAGTGTGAAGTGTTAAAACTAAGATGCAGACAGACATAATGACTGCAGTGTGTTTTCACTTGCCTACAATGGAACACCAAATCATTCTTCAGTAAGCAGACAATAAAATGCACTTGTTCTAGGAAATCTGGGAATAGGTCATCTTCAGAGAATTCAGAGATTTGAAGGATATCAACTAACTCTCATCTGACCTGAATCCTTGGTTCAAATTGTCCCTTTCTGTCAGTCACATGTTCCCCTACTATCCATATAATTCCTCCCAGGGTGGAGTGGGGGCATGTGAGGAGGTGGGGAGATATAGAGCGATAGAATGACCACAGACTGCTTCAGGATAGCATTAGTGATCTCCAATCAAGAGTGGTTTTGTTCTCTAGGTTTTATCCTCTCTGAGTAAGTCAAAAGTACAGCCAAGGATAAATAAGCAAACAAGCTAATGAGGTATGACTACTGGAAGGCCTATCACAACCAGACAATGCAAGAAAGGGGGATAGTCCTCAAAAGACATTTAGAAAGTATGCCACATATAGCTTTGCAATGTTCAAGTTATATGACCATCTTGGTTATACAAGAAGTTATACAACAATCTTTAAAGAATCATAAAAGAGTAAAAATACAAAACAATGACCAAATAGAAACCGTGGGCCCAAAGAAAACATAAGCATCTACCTACAGGACAAATGCTGCATGATTTTGTTTTAAACGCTTAATGTAATTTTCCTTCTTTCTCTTATTTTAAGAACTACAGTGGCTCACTTAAGGAATGCCATGGTCCCACAGATGTAGTCACTGTCATCTTTGAACAGAAGAAGTCTAAAGAGGAATCTTGTTTTGCAAAGTTTGTTTCTCGGATGAGCAGCATCAGTACCACTGAGGGTTCATGGGAGATTCAGGATCTCAGGCTCCACCTCAGACATACTGAATCAATAATTCACATGTGTATCGGGGTCAGATAAATGTTAGAGCCACTGTGCCTAGAGGGGTTCTTATCCAGACTTACCTACAAGCTGGGTGATGTTGGGCAAATGTCTTAATCTCACCTTCACTTTTATTATCTTCTAACCAGGGTGAGTCTTTAATAGCAAACACTTCAATGTTAAAAAATAAAATATGCATTATATGCTTATCAGATGGTACAACACATTGAAATATTCAATAAAAATGACATTTTTAATTGAATCTTTAAATTTCAGCTAGATTATTCATAACCTGTACTGGAACATTCATGGGAAAACCACAGCAGAAAAAAAACACATGAGTGAGTAAGCTCTTTGGTATTCAAAGTACAGTGAAAATTAACATTCTCTTTGATTATTTTTGTTTTCAGTTTTAGTGTTCAGTCTATGCTCTGTTTACTTAGATGGACTGCTGCAGAATGCTGGAGCAGCAGCTGCATGGTGCTGGAGCAGCTGTGAGGAGATAACCTGTGTCCAAGGGCAGAGAAGCCCAGCAAGACAGTAGGCACTGGAGCAGCGGCTGTGCAGCACTGGAGTGACTTTGAGGAGAATACCCCATATTCAAGGGCAAAGGAGAAACCCCAGTAAGATGGTAGGAGGGTCAAAATCATGTTTTGAATCAAACCCCATACCTGCCAGAGACGTTCAGAGGGCTCAAACAAATCTTTTGTGCACCAGGACCCAGAGACCCCACAGAGACTTAGACAGAACTGTGTTTGAGTGTCTACTGCAGAGGTACAGGTAAGCAGTGGACTGCTGCAGGGGCAGGGGTTCTGGGTGCATCAGACCTGGGTATGGCATAAGCCCTCTTGGATGAGGTCACCATTAAGCCCACCATGCCAGAATTTACACAGGATGGGGGAAACAGACTCTTGGAGGGCACAAACAGAACCTTATGTGCACTAGGACCCAAGAGAAAGGAGCAGTGACCCCCACAAGAGACTGACCCAGACTTGCCCATGAGTGTCCAGGAGTCTCTGGCAGAGGTGTGGGTTGGTGGCGGCCTGCTGCAGGGTTGGGGTGTGCACCCAGGGAGCACTGAGTGTAGTAATGCCTGCTTGGGACCTTTTGAAAGAAGTTGCCATTATCTCCCCCATTGTTTGGCCCCAGGTAAATGACAGGGAGGGAACACAGCTCCACTCATCAACAGAAAATTGGATTAAAGATTCACTGAGCATGGACATGGAACAACAGGCTGGTTCCAAATAGGAAAAGGAGTTCGTCAAGTTTATATATTGTCACCCTGCCTATTTAACTTATATGCAGAGTACATCATGAGAAACGCTGGACTGGAAGAAACACAAGCTGGAATCAAGATTGCTGGGAGAAATATCAATAACCTCAGATATGCAGATGACACCACCCTTATGGCAGAAAGTGAAGAGGAACTCAAAAGCCTCTTGATGAAAGTGAAAGTGGAGAGTGAAAAAGTTGGCTTAAAGCTCAACATTCAGAAAATGAAG
>NW_011494680.1:7014767-7015500 GCF_000754665.1 Bison bison bison
TTTTGAACTGTGGTGTTGGAGAAGACTCTTGAGAGTCCCTTGGACTGCAAGGAGATCCAACCAGTCCATTCTGAAGGAGATCAGCCCTGGGATTTCTTTGGAAGGAATGATGCTAAAGCTGAAACTCCAGTCCTTTGGCCACCTCATGCGAAGAGTTGACTCATTGGAAAAGACTCTGATGCTGGGAGGGATTGGGGGCAGGAGGAGAAGGGGACGACAGAGGATGAGATGGCTGGATGGCATCACTGACTCGATGGACGTGAATCTGGGTGAACTCCAGGAGTTGGTGATGGACAGGGAGGCCTGGCGTGCTGTGATTCATGGGGTCGCAAAGAGTCGGACACGACTGAGTGACTGAACTGAACTGAACTGAGCATGGTCTGATTACTGATTACTGAGCATGATTTGCTGAGCTTCTGCTAACAGAAGCAGAAAATATTTAGAAGAAGTGGCAAGAATACACAGAAGAACTGTACAAAAAAGATCTTCACGACTCAGATAATCACAATGGTATAATCACTCACCTAGAGCCAGACATCCTGGAATGTGCCGTCAAGTGGGCCTTAGAAAGCATCACTACAAACAAAGCTAGTGGAGGTGATGGAATTCCAGTTGAGCTATTCCAAATCCTGAAAGATGATGCTGTGAAAGTGCTGCACTCAATATGCCAGCAAATTTGGAAAACTCAGCAGTGGCCACAGGACTGGAAAAGGTCAGTTTTCATTCCAATCCC
>NW_011494680.1:7015600-7018353 GCF_000754665.1 Bison bison bison
AAGGCAGAGGAACCAGAGATCAAATTGCCAACATCCGCTGGATCATCAAAAAAGCAAGAGAGTTCCAGAGAAACATCTATTTCTGCTTTATTGACTATGCCAAAGCCTTTGACTGTGTGGATCACAATAAACTGTGGAAAATTCTGAAAGAGATGGGAATCCCAGACCACCTGACCTGCCTCTTGAGAAACCTATATGCAGGTCAGGAAGCAACAGTTAGAACTGGACATGGAACAACAGACTGGTTCCAAATAGGAAAAGGAGTATGTCAAGGCTGTATATTGTCACCCTGCCTATTTAACTTCTATGCAGAGTACATCGTGAGAAACGCTGGGCTGGGAGAAGCACAAGCTGGAGTCAAGATTGCTGGGAGAAATATCAATAACCTCAGATAAGCAAATGACACCACCCTTATGGCAGAAAGTGAAGAGGAACTAAAAAGCTTCTTGATGAAAGTGAAAGAGGAGAGTGAAAACGTTGGCTTAAAGCTCAACATTCAGAAAATGAAGATCATGGCATCTGGTCCCATCACTTCATGGGAAATAGATGGGGAAACAGTGGAAACAGTGTCAGACTTTACTTTTGGGGGCTCCAAAATCACTGCAGATGGTGATTGCAGCCATGAAATTAAAAGACACTTACTCCTTGGAGGGAAAGTTATGACCAACCTAAATAGCATATTAAAAAGCAGAGACACTACTTTGCCAACAAAGGTTCGTGTAGTCAAGGCTATGGGTTTCCAGTGGTCATGTATGAATGTGAGAGTTGGACTGTGAAGAAAGCTGAGTGCTGGAAGAATTGATGCTTTTGAACTGTGGTGTTGGAGAAGACTCTTCAGAGTCCCTTGGACCACAAGGGGATCCAACCAGTTCATCCTAAAGGAGATCAGACCTGCATGTTCATTGGAAGGACTGATGCTGAAGCTGAAACTCCAATACTTTGGCCACCTCATGCGAAGAGTTGACTCATTGGAAAAGACCCTGTTGCTGGGAGGGATTGGGGGCAGGAGGAGAAGAGGATGACAGAGGACGAGATGGCCGGATGGCATCACTGACTCGATGGACATGAGTTTGGGTAAACTCCGGGAGTTGGTGATGGACAGGGAGGCCTGGCGTGCTGCAATTCATGGGGTCGCAAAGAGTCGGACACGACTGAGTGGCTGAACTGAACTAAATTGAACTGAGCATGGTCCCACCCATCAGAGCGAGACCCAGTTTCCCCCTCAGTCAGTCTCTCCCATCAGGAAGCTTCCATAAGCCTCTTATCCTTCTCCATCAGAAGGCAGACAGATTGAAAACCACAATCACAGAAAACTAACCAAACTGCTCACATGGACCACAGCCTTGTGTAACTCAATGAAATTATAAGTCATGCCATGTAGGGCATGTTAGAGAGTTCTGTCAAAACATGGGCCACTGGAGTAGGGAATGGCAAACTATTTCAGTATTCTTCCCTTGAGAACACCATGAACAGTATGAAAAGGCAAAAAGATAGGACATGAAAGGTGAACTCCCCAGGTCACTAGGTGCCAAATATACTACTGGAGATCAGTGGAGAAATAACTCCACAAAGAATGAAGAGATAGAGCCAAAAAAAAAAAAAAAAAAAAAGTCCACCCAATTGTGGATGTGACCAGTGATAGAAGTAAAGTCTGAGGCTGTAAATGCAATATTGCATAAGAACCTGGAATGTTAGGTCCATGAATCCTGGCCAATTGGAAGTGGTCCAACAGGAGATGTCAAGAGTGAACATAGACATTTGAGGAATCCGCAAACTAAAATGGACTGGAATGGGTGAATTTAACTCAGATGTCCATTATATCCACTACTGTGGGCAAGAACCCCTTAGAAGAAATGGAGTTGCCATCATAGCCAACAAAAGAGTCCAAAATGCAGTACTTGGGTGCAATTTCAAAAAAAAAAAAGACAGAATGATCTCTGTCTGTTTCCAAGGTAAATCATTCAATATCACAGTAATCCAAATCTATGCCCTGACGAGTAATGCTGAAGAAGCTGAAGTTGAATGGTTCTATGAAGACCTATAAGACCTTCTAGAACTAACTCCCCAAAAAGATGTCCTTTTCATAAGAGGGGACTAGAATGCAAAGATGTAATAATGGTAAATGCACACATTAAAGATGTATAGTGGCTAGTAGAGATCCTAAGTATTCTTTGGAAGGACTGATGCTGAAGATGAAGCTCCAATACTTTGGCCAACTGATGCGAAGAGCTGATTTATTGGAAAAAACCCTGATGCTGGGAAAGATTGAAGGCAGGAGGAGAAGGGGACGACAGATGATGAAATGATTGGATGGCATCACGGACTTGATGGACATGAATTTGAGTAAACTCCGGGAGTGGGTGATGGACAGGGAGGCCTGGTGTGCTACAGTCCATGGGGTTGCAGACAGTTGCAGAGACTGAACTGACTGACTGATTTTAGTTTTTGACATTTAATGGCTAGCTTTAGTGCTGAGTATTACAATTTTGTTTATATAAAAACTGAACAGATGTAGAAAATTTTGTAACTTAATATTTATGGAATGCTATTTTCTATAAATACTTAGAGCATAATAAGGTCATTTATACATTAAAAAGGTAAATGTTATACTACCCTTAGTATTATTACAAAAACTATCAGATCAGATCAGATCTATTCAGTCGTGTCCAACTCTTTGCAATCCCATGAATCACAGCACGCCAGGCCTCCCTGTCCATCACCAACTCCCGGAGTTCACTCAGACTGACGTCCAT
>NW_011494680.1:7018580-7019709 GCF_000754665.1 Bison bison bison
TCTTCATTTTCTGAATGTTGAGCTTTAAGCCAACTTTTTCACTCTCCACTTTCACTTTCATCAAGAGGCTTTTGAGTTCCTCTTCACTTTCTGCCATAAGGGTGGTGTCATCTGCATATCTGAGGTTACTGATATTTCTCCCAGCAATCTTGATTCCAGCTTGTGTTTCTTCCAGTCCAGCGTTTCTCATGATGTACTCTGCATAGAAGTTAAATAGGCAGGGTGACAATATACAGCCTTGACATACTCCTTTTCCTATTTGGAACCAGTCTATTGTTCCATGTCCAGTTCTAACTGTTGCTTCCTGACCTGCATACAAATTTCTCAAGAGGCAGATCAGGTGGTCTGGGATTCCTATCTCTTTCAGAATTTTCCACAGTTTATTGTGATCCACAAAGTCAAGGGCTTTGGCATAGTCAATAAAGCAGAAATAGATGTTTTTCTGGAACTCTCTTGCTTTTTCAATGATCCAGCGGATGTTGGCAATTTGATCTCTGGTTCCTCTGCCTTTTCTAAAACCAGCTTGAACATCTGGAAGTTCACGGTTCACATATTGCTGAAGCCTGGCTTGGAGAATTTTGAGCATTACTTTACTAGCGTGTGAGATGAGTGCAATCGTGTGACTGGTTTGAGCATTCTTTGGCATTGCCTTTCTTTGGGATTGAAATGAAAACTGACCTTTTCCAGTCCTGTGGCCACTGCTGAGTTTTCCAAATTTGCTGGCATATTGAGTGCAGCACTTTCATAGCATCATCTTTCACATAGCATCATCTTTCAGGATTTGGAATAGCTCAACTGGAATTCCATCACCTCCACTAGCTTTGTTTGTAGTGATGCTTTCTAAGGCCCACTTGACTGCACATTCCAGGATGTCTGGCTCTAGGTCAGTGATCACACCATTGTGATTATCTGAGTCGTGAAGATCTTTTTTGTACAGTTCTTCTGTGTATTCTTGTCATCTCTTCTTAATATCTTCTGCTTCTGTTAGGTCCATACCATTTCTGTCCTTTATCGAGCCCATCTTTGCATGAAATGTTCCTTTGGTATCTCTGATTTTCTTGAAGAGATCCCTAGTCTTTCCCATTCTGTTGTTTTCTTCTATTTCTTTGCATTGATCGCTGAAGAAGGC
>NW_011494680.1:7019885-7034314 GCF_000754665.1 Bison bison bison
CTAGTCTTTCCCATTCTGTTGTTTTCTTCTATTTCTTTGCATTGATCGCTGAAGAAGGCTTTCTTATCTCTCCTTGCTATTCTTTGGAACTCTGCATTCAGATGTTTATATCTTTCCTTTTCTCATTTGTTTTTCACTTCTCTTCTTTTCACAGCTATTTGTAAGGCCTCCCCAGACAGCCATTTTGCTTTTTTGCATTTCTTTTCCATGAAGCAGAAAATTTATTTTTATATTTAATATTATATTATATTTAATACCATATAATATATTTAGTCCAAATAACATGAGGAATACCACCTGGTCATGTATTTTCTGCTGATTTGTGGCAGCCCTGCATTGAGCTGCATGCTCCCTTCCTTAGCTTTCCTTGTACACCTATTTTTCCTTCTGTAAATTCCCCATCTCCAACCTTACCCACACACCTCATAATGACTGTAACAGCTGCCATGTATCTATACCTACACGTAGAACTCACCTTGCTCATAAGTACAGAATTCCAACAGAAATCACACAAAGCAAATAAACAACAAAATTAGAACACGCCTCACCCAGCATTTTCCTTCCAAATATATCCTTTGCTTTTTTTTTAAGATTTAATAATTTTATTTATTTATGGCTACACTGGGTCTTTGTTGCTGCATGTGGGGCCTTCTCCAGTTGTGGCGAGTGGGGTCTATTCTCTAGCTGTGTGTGCAGGCTTCTCATTGCAGTGGCTTCTCTTGCTGCAGAGCAAAGGCTCTAAGATATGTGGGCTCTGTGGTTGTGGCTCATGGGCTTAGCTGCTCCACAGCATGTGGGATGTTCCTGCATCTGGGATCAAACCCATGTCCCCTGCATTGTCAGGCAGATTCTTAGCCACTGAGCCATCAGGGAAGCCACTTTTGCTTGGGTTTTATCTGCTGCCTTGGTGACATGAATAGAACATTAACCTCTAACTAAAACTCGTCAACCTCACTCAAGAGTCTAAAGCACATTTCAGTCAGAAAAGCCCTCAGTAAAGGCCTTGAGATCCAGCAAGTCCTCCTGGTTCAGAGCACCTCAGAGGCTCAAGCTCAGCTCTTGGAGGAACACTGGGTGGTGGGGCTTGATGACAGGGCCCAGAAGGGAGAAGGCAGATCACACATCGACCTTTGGCCTTGCCTGTCCAGCCTACACCATCGGTCACTGGAGACCATGTGTTTCTTTGCTTCCCTGTTCCTTGGTATCGGAGCATCTGCTGTTCTTTCTAAGGGAGGACACCCTGCAGTGAACCAGACTTGGTGATCAGAGCTGTGAGGACTCCACCTGGAACCTGGCAGTGAGACCTCGAAGCCAGCAGGATCTGGGCCAGAAGAGCAGGCTGCACATTTCTGCAACAAGCCTTGGTGGTGGTCACATCACCTTTACGCTAAGCTTTGTATCTGACTCCTGCTGACCCAGCACTGCTAAAGTTAGGGATGGTGGCATCAGGGCTCAGGACTGTCCTACGGGATTTATCTGAGCCACTTTGCTCACCACCCCTCCTTCCACCATAGGACTTCCCTACCTGGAGCAGGTGGAATGGTCTATTCCACAGTCCCCAATGTTTTGGCACCAGGGACTGGTTTTGTAAAAGAGCATTTTTCCACAGACTAGGGTGGTGAAATGGTTTCAAGTGCTGATTTAAGTGCATTCATGGTGCTGCTGCTGCTAAGTCACTTCAGTCGTGTCCGACTCTGTGCAACCCCATAGATGGCAGCCCACCAGGCTCCTCCGGCCATGGGATTCTCCAGGCAAGAACACTGGAGTGGGTTGCCATTCACGGTGCACTTTATTTCTATTATTATTGTATCAGCTCCGCCTCAGGTCATCAGGCGTTAGATCTCACAGGGTGGGGAGCCCTGGTTTACAGGACTCCTAGGGTGCCCACCTTCGCGGTAGGATCTAAAAGACTCAGATCCCTGACTGCATGTTTGATACTGCCCAGCTGGCACCTCAGAACCCCTAGTATCAATCCGCTGACCTTCTCATTACCTTGCTGGACTCAGTTACAGCCCACTGTCTGGTATTTGGTAGGAAACTGAAACAGTCTTGGGTTTCATCTTTGCCCGTTCTTGATTTCAGGAAAATGACCTCAGCAAAACTGAGGCTATGATGGGTTTTTCACTGTCTATGCTAATATTCTTCCCTGAAGAAGTCACCTTCTTGACATCACTTTTCCCACACCTATTCAATGCTCATCTCTCCTTAAGGTTTAACATTTTCCAACTTTGCTCACAGGGTTCCCAGGTAGCTCAGTGGTAAAGAATCCCCCTGCCAATGCAGGAGACATGGGTTCAATCCCTAAGTTGGGAAGATCCCCTGGAGAAGGAAATGGAAACCCACTCCAGTATTCTTGTCTGAAAAATTCCATGGACAGAGGAGCCTGGTGGGCCACAGTCCATGGAGTAGCAAAGGAGTCAGACATGACTTAGAGACTAAAAACAACAACCTTGTTCACAGCTGATCAAATACCATAAAAAACTACAGAGAATAATGGTTGTCACAAAAGATGAGATCTGTATCAGGCTGAAGGGCAGGGAATGTTGCTCTAAGTAATTACTTTTCAGTGGAGAACTTAAATGACAAGCAATCATGAAGAAAAGAGTATCCAAAGTCACTTATTCAGTGAAGGATTAATCACATTGACCGAGTAAAGAAAAGGAACACGAGTAGCTGTAGGCCTTAATGGATGGAAAACGGTGGAGAATACAGGTGCGTAGAGAAGTCATCTCTGCCATCAGTGGAGAAAGATGGGCTCCTGGGCTTTCATTGTCCTTGAGCATCATGAATCTTTCTCAAACTGTTTAGACGCTGGCTGTTACTCTTCCTCTCTTCACTTGCAGATGGTTGTCCAGACTTTGAATTGCTGCTCTTTGTAGCTATTCTTTGCTATTTACATCTCTAGTGACCCTGTTTACCACGTCTATGCATCTATTTCTCACATCTCTGTATTCAGATATAACCCCTCTCTTATTTGCATTCTAATAAGACTTCCTATAGTATCCAATAGCACTTTAATTTTAAAATGTAAGTCAAGCAAATAGTTTTAGGTCCTGACAATAGTGCCTTGACTTTAATTTTTTTTCTGCTAATTGTGAAGAAAAGGTAACAAAGCATTCTGAATACACCACCTGGCCTGGTGAAAGAGCATTAAGAATATTATTTTATACCAGTAAAATCTATTTTTACTTTTTAAAGAGTCCAACTGCAGATTCAATTTAAATTCTTGTTTTTGCATCTGATTTTAAGTGCTTCAAAAACAGCTTCAAGCATCACACCTCATTAGATGACTTTAATTACAGTTTTTAAAATATATGAATAGCAAATGCATTCTGTCTACCAGGGACATAACTTCAAATAATGCTATTTTCATTATGTGAAGCAGGCATAATGTTTGGATGGTATTCATATCTTCTTTAAAGTTTAAAGCCTTTTTCCCCTTGGCTTTCTCTGCTTTCATATGTTTATGAGTCTAAACTATACAGCAAAATATTACTTTTATATTAACAGAAAACTAAATTTCAGAAGAAGCTCTGACATTGACACGCTGAAATTGATTCCAGCCTCTGGCTTAAATCTTCCAGTCCCTCAGGCAGTGTTAGCGCGCACCAGCATCTCAGCAAGTTCCCATCGTCTAAACGTGCTTTAATCATCCAAGAGCTGCTTAGACACCAGACTCACTTCTAGTTTAAGAATCGAATGTAATACTTATCTTCCCAATATCCCTAAAGATACTAATAAATCTAAAAACTGCTTAATATTCTGTTTTTACTTCATTTTTATATTTTCGAATTTCAGTGGAACAGTTCAGTACATCACAATCTTGTGCAAGTACCACTTCCGTCTAGTTCCAAAATATTTCTGTCAATCCAGAGTAAAACCCCCTACCCAGTAAGCAATTTTCCCGATTCCTTGCTGCCCTTCCCAACCTCTGCCCTTGGCAAACAACCATCGCCATTCTGTCTCCAAGAGTTTGTTTGTTATGGTTATTTCACATACATGGAATCAACACAATGTGAATTTTACATCAGGCATCCTAAAATGTTGTCACACACATCTGTGCTGTAGCTTGTCCCAGCCCTTCAATGGCTGAATGATATTCCATTGTATTCACAGCCCACATTTGTTTATCCATCCATCAGCTGAAAGGCATTTGGTCTGTCTTCACCTTTTGGCTGTTGGGAATAGTCCTGTGGTGAACATTGTATCTGTATACTGGTTTGGGTCTCTCTTATCAACTATTCAGTTATATACTGAAGAGTGGAATTACAGGATCAAGTGGTAATTCTATGTTTAACTTTTTGTGGAGTTGCCAAACTATTTCCAAACTATTTCAAACTATGTAAAAATGGAAATTTTACATTCCCTGCAAATTTTTATGAAGATTCCACTTTTTCCTTAGCTCACTCAAACCTATCATTTCCTGTTTTGTTTTGTTTTAATATGTATTAGAGAATCCCAGAGGGTGTGGAATGGTGTCCCAGTGTGGTTTTGACTCACATTTATCTTAGGAATAATGATGTTGAGCATGCTTTTGTGTGCTTGTTAGACAGTTGCCTATATTCTTTGAAAAAAACATTTTTCAAGTCCTTTGCACATCTTCCTGTAATTTTTTTGGTTTGTGTTTATTTGTTGTAAAAATACTTAATGTACCCTTGACACTAGTCTTTATCAGGTATGTGCTTAGTCGCTCAGTCATGTCTGACTCTTTACGACTTCATGGACTGTAGCCCGCCAGGTTCCTCTGTCCATGGAGATTCTCCATCTAGAATACTGGAGTGGGTTGCCATGCTCTCCTCCAGAGGATCTTCCCAACCCAGGGATCAAACCCAGGTCTCCCGCATTGCACATGGATTCTTTCCTATCTGAGCCATAGGGAAGTCTTTATCAGGTATAAAAGCTGCAATATTCTCCCATTCTGTAGGCTGTCTTTTCACTTTCTTGGTAATGTCTTCTGATACACAAAGTTTTCAGCTTTGATAGTTAGACTATCTGTTTGTTATTCTGTGCCAGTGTTTTTGGAGTCATATCTAAGAATCTCTTGACATTTATTTTGGATATTTCTCAGCCATTATTTCAAATATTTCTTTTGCTCTGTTCTCACATTCTTCTCATACTGTAATTTCATAGACCTGAGTGTCCCGTATCCCCTGGATATCCCTTTTTGTTTTACTTTCCTTTTCTCTTTGCATTTCAGTTTCAATTAACATATCTTCAGGAACACTGACTCCTTCCTTGGTGCTGTTCAGTCTATAAATGAGCTAACTCAAGATATTCTTCATTTATGATCCTATGATTCTAATTTTCTAACATTTTCTTTTTTCTTAGCATTTCCATTTATCTACTTATATTATCTATCTGATCTTTTATGTTTTCTGCTTTTCCCTTTAGCCCTCCAGGCTCCTCTGTCCATGGGGATTCTCCAGACAAGAATACTGGAGTGGGTTGCCATTCCCTTCTCCAGGGGATCTTTCTGACCCAGGTATTGAACTTGAGTCTCCTGTATTGCAGGCAGATTCTTTACCATCTGAGCCACCAGAGAATCCCATTAAAATATTAATCATTGTTATTTACATTGTCTATCAGATAATTCACAATATCTGTTTTATATTTGAATCTAGTTTTGATGACTTCTTTGTTTCTTCAGATTGTTTTCTCTCGCCTTTTGGCTGCTTTATAATTTTCATTATCAATATGCAACGTTATATAGGTAGTAGAATTAAGGTAAACAGGTCCTTAGTGTAAGTATTCACGTTGATTTGGCCAAGAGTTGGGCGATACCTACCTTTTTAGATATAGATGCAAGAGTCTTCAAATTTCTATCATCCTTGTTTTTGTCTTTGTTCTGGACTGTAGGCTTTCATGGGCTTCCCAAGTGGCTCAGTGGGTAAAGAATCCACCTGCAATGCAGGAGACATGGGTTGGATTCCTGGGTCTGGAAGATCCCCTGGAGGAGGGCATGGCAACCCACTCAGGTATTCTTGCCTGGAGAATCCCATGGACAGAGGAGCCTGGTAGGTTACAGTCCATGGGACTGCATAAAGTCAGACATGACTGAAGCGACTGAGCATGCACGCACAAGTAGGCTTTCATACTATATGTTTTGGTAAGGTTGTGGCAGGGGACTTTGTATAATGTCCCAGCTAAGCCTTAGAGTTTAATTTGGCTGACGTCATGGGTCTCTGACCTTCTTGAGTGTTTCACCAGTAAAATGGTCTCTTTACCCCCTCAGAATTCTACTCCCTACCCTGCCCACTGGATTCTTAATGCATTTCTATGAATTATTAACCCCTGCTGGCTAGAGGTTTCCCTGCTCCATGTGACCCAGGAAGGCAAAGGAGAGCAAGAAGAGGAGGGATTCCCTTCCCAAATTGGCAGAACGTTTCACAGTTGGACTCTGGTACTTCCCCCCTACAGAGTAGGTCTTCAGAGAAGCCTCTGTGTTTTCCTAGTGGTTACATTTTCCCTTCTCTGCAATGTAAGAGCCATGAAGAGGACCACATATGAAGAACTCGATGGGGATCCTGGAGATAGAGCCCAGGAAGCAGACCCCTCACCTAGATGGTAGTCTTCAGGAGCTTCTCACTCTCATCCTAGTTCACATTCGTTCTGGGGAAGTTCACTGAAACTACCACCTCGGCGCCCCTGTAAGTTTACACCTCCGAGGACGTCTGCTCCAGGTGAACTCATCTCTATCTCTGTGCTCATTTGTCTCCACAGTTTGTGATAGTGATTTGCCCTGTTAGCTTATGATATTGGGTCAATAATTTTGGGTTTCCCAGGTGGCACTATTGGTAAAGAACCTGCCTGCCAATGCAAGAGACATAAGAGACGCTGGTTTGATCTGTGGGTCGGGAAGATCCCCTGGGGGAGGGCGTGGCAACCCACTCCAGTATTCTTACCTGGAGAATCCCATGGACAGAGGAGCCTGGCGGGCTACAGTCCACAGGGTTGCAAAGAGTCAGACATGACTAGAGCAACTTAACACACACACATCAATAATTTGTAAGTCCTTTCTGAAAGATCTGATGACATTTCCAATAAAAAGAGGGCATTTTGAAGGGATGTGAATATATTACTAGCTCTGACTTTTCCTAAGAAAGGAATTTTGTTTCTTTATGAAGTACATAAAATACAGCCATTCAAAGAATACATGTCCATCATTATCTTGAAGAAAATTATGCTAGAAAAATTAAATAATTTAAATGTTTAGTCTTATTAAAATAACTTTATACTACATATTATTTCTTTAAAAAGTGTGTATACAATTTTCCTCTTCAACTCAGTTGGCCATACTTTTATAAATAATTCATAATTCATACATAATTTTTCTTCCACTGAAAAATATTAAGAATTTATCCTTTAAATTTACATACTCCAAAAATATGTATTTTTAGCACATTCTCCCTTTAAATATAAGATGCAAACATAGTACTTTCACTAATAATTTGCTCACTGCCTGAAACACTGCCTCAGGAATTCTAGCCTATGACATTTTGATAAAAGCAGCTGAAGAAGTGTGAAATAGTTAATTAACAGTCTTACTGAAGATAAATGAAAGATTAACATTTATGTTCACACCTGTAAATTGAAGGGAGTTCTTATTCAGATAATGAAATTGTACACCCAGTGCATCTGATCCATTTTCATCCTGAAAGACAAAAGTTAAATTATATTATCTATTTCTCCATTTAGAAATGTCAGGGACCATCATAGGCAAAGATGGGGATAGGTAGAACTATGTTAATGATAATTTTAAACTTAACTTTGGTGGATGATTAATCCTTCCTTAACACCAAAATACCAAATAATGCGTTTGGTTTATTTGGCTTCGTTTTATTGCAGTGGCCCGAAAAAATTAAACTTTGAGAGAAAATGCTTTTTTAACATCTCCAGGTAATTCTACTACAAGCCATAATATTAAACTTCAGTAGTAATGTTTTAAGGCACTGGCACATGTCACAGAATACTAGGGCTATTTAAGCTGCCCCAGAGCAAAGAAAGGAAAGGAAAAATAACAGCTTCTTTCTAAGAAACAGAAATACAACTGTATCATAAAATTGCATGTAAAAGACAACTCTAAACCTAGTTGACTTCAAATATCAATATACAAATCAAAAATAAAATAGAAACAAACAGGGACTTCCCTGGCAGCCCAGTGGTTAAGACTCCAAGCTCCCACTGCAAGGGCATGGGTTCGATTCCAGTTGGGGAACTAAGATGCCACATGCTGAGTGGTATGGCCTAAAGAAATTTAAAAAAAAATTTTTTTAAGTAAATATTTACACTGTACACTAAAACAGTAATACATAGCAACTAAATGGGATTGATTCTAGGAGTGAAAGGGTGATTCTAATTAAGGTATACATTCATATGTTTATATGTATACATCTTAATATGAAAAGAATGTGACAATCTATATATAATGTGATAACCTATTTACTTGTACAGAAAACATCTGACAAAACATCACCCTGAAAAGATAACTAAAAGGTATATGAAATAGGAATCCGTGTATCTTTTTTTATTATAATAAATAAAAAATATATTCTTAGCCTAAAACCCAGCATTGTGTTTATTTATTTAATGCACCACTAAAGTGAGGAACTAGGCAAGAATGGTCATATCAGTTAAAACGGCATTGTAGGGAGCTCCAAGGGTCTGGCCCTCGATAGAATGTTGTGGGGGGGGGGGGGGGGAACAGCTAAATCTGTCAGAATCAAGTTCATCAGAACTGTCAGTTCAGTTCAGTCACTCAGTCATGTCTGACTCTTTGTGACCCCATGAACTGCAGCACACCAGGCCTCCCTGTCCATCACCAACTCCTGGAGTCCACCCAAACCCATGTCCACTGAGTCAGCGGTGCCATACAACCATCCCATCCTCTGTCATCCCCCTTTCCTCCTGCCTTCAATCTTTCCCAGCATCAGGGTCTTTTCCAATGAGTCAGTTCTTCACATCAGGTGGCCAAAGTATTGGAGTTTCAACATCAGTCCTTCCAATGAACACCCAGGACTGATCTCCTTTAGGATGGACTGGTTGGATTTCCTCACAGTCCATGGGACTCTCAAGGGTCTTCTCCAACACCACAGTTCAAAAGCATCAATTCTTCGGCGCTCAGCTTTCTTCACAGTCCAACTCTCACATCCATACATGACCACTGGAAAACCACAGCCTTGACTAGATGGACCTTTGTTGGCAAAGTAATGTCTCTGCTTTTTAATATGCTGTCTAGGTTGGTCAATTCTCCAAGCCAGGCTTCAGCAATACGTGAACCGTGAACTTCCTGATGTTCAAGCTGGTTTTAGAAAAGGCAGAGGAACCAAGATCAAATTGCCAACATCGGCTGGATCAAGGAAAAAGCAAGAGAGTTCCAGAAAAACATCTATTTCTGCTTTATTGACTATGCCAAAGCCTTTTACTGTGTGGCTTACAATAAACTGTGGAAAATTTTGAAAGAGATGGGAATACCAGACCACCTGATCTGCCTCTTGAGAAATCTGTATGCAGGTCAGGAAGCAACAGTTAGAACTAGACATGGAACAACAGACTGTTTCCAAATAGGAAAAGGAGTACGTCAAGGATGTATATTATCACCCTGCTTATTTAACTTATATGCAGAGTACATCATGAGAAACGCTGGACTGGAAGAAACACAAGCTGGAATCAAGATTGCTGGGGGAAATATCAATAACCTCAGATATGCAGATGACACCACCCTTATGGCAGAATGTGAAGAGGAACTAAAAAGCCTCTTGATGAAAGTGAAAGAAGAGAGTGAAAAAGTTGGCTTAAAGCTCAACATTCAGAAAACGAAGATTATGGCATCTGGTCCCGTCACTTCATGGGAAGTAGATGGGGAAACAGTGGAAACAGTGTCAGACTTTATTTTTGGGGGCTCCAAAATCACTGCAGATGGTGACTGCAGCCATGAAATTAAAAGACGCTTACTCCTTGGAAGAAAAGTTATGTCCAACCTAGATAGCATATTTAAAAGCAGAGACATCACTTTGCCAACAAAGTCCGTCTAGTGAAGGCTATGGTTTTTCCTGTGGTCATGTTGAGAGTTGGACTGTGAAGAAAGCTGAGTGCCAAAGAATTGATGCTTTTGAACTGTGGTGTTGGAGAAGACTCTTGAGAGTCCCTTAGACTGCAAGGAGATCCAACAAGTACGTTCTGAAGGAGATCAGCCCTGGGATTTCTTTGGAAGGAATGATGCTAAAGCTGAAACTCCAGTCCTTTGGCCACCTCATGCGAAGAGTTGACTCATTGGAAAAGACTCTGATGCTGGGAGGGATTGGGGGCAGGAGGAGAAGGGGACGACAGAGGATGAGATGGCTGGATGGCATCACTGACTCGATGGACGTGAGTCTGAGTGAAATCCGGGAGATGGTGATGGACAGGGAGGCCTGGCATGCTGCAATTCATGGGGTCGCGAAGATTCGGACACGACTGAGCAACTGAACTGACCTAGGTTGGTCATAACTTTCCTTCCTAGGAGCAAGTGTCTTTTAATTTCATGGCTGCAATCACCATCTGGAGTGATTTTGGAGCCCAGAAAAATAAAGTCAACCACTGCTTCCACTATTTCCCAATCTATTTGCCATGAAGTGATCAGAACTCTGGAGAATAGTAAAAAAATATATAGGAATGCAATGAACGTTTCATCAGGACAAAGCTGACTTAAGCACAGTAGGAAGGCTCTGTGGCCTTTGAACTTAGTTGTGTCACTTCCCCTGTCTGGGTGGTGGCAAAGACGGTAGCCATGTTCCCAGCATGGTGGTCTGGCTATGGAGGGAGCAGAGTGGGGTTTGTTCTCGAGGAACTGTGTTGTCTCTTAAGCTGGTCTGATGGTTTCCTGATTGACACAAAACATTTGTGTCTGTTTAGTCTAATTTGAATTCTCTTGGGGAGTGAGAGTCCTAAGTGAATAGCATTGCTTGGCAACATTGAAGTTAACAAGCGGCTGCTGCTTGGGATGAAAGATTACAGTTGGAACATAAATCGACAGGCCAAAGAGCCTTGGAGGGAAAGCCAAGGAGAGAGTTAATTCAGGGCATAAGGACTTCAGAATTCTCCAGCATATAATAGGGTACCTAGAAAGCCAGCCCCAGATCCAGGGGAAAGTCCTATTCAGGAGGAAAGGGAGAAGCTGAGGCTTGCCCCTCTCGCTGATCGTTACAGTCAGTATAAGTCGAGTGCAGGCTAATGAAGAGAAGTAAACAGACTGGCCAAGCACTGAAGGAGTGCCATAGCACAGAGCCTATCAGCACACCCTGGTACTACAGCTTTCTTCTTTCCTTTCTGTGGATCTAAACATGTAAGGGATTCTCTGTCAAGCCAATAGCTTGCCATAATCTAAGGAAGAGACTTCAGAGACCACACATTACAAAGAATACAAGCTTTAAAAAAATAGTGTAGAGAGGCATCAAACCACAAGCAGCTACAATTGTAACAAAGAATAACAACCAATTTGATTTCCAGATTTATCATATACTATTCAAAATATTCAGGTTTCAACACAAAATTATAAGACATTAAAAGAAATGTAAGTGATATCCCACTCAGAAGAAAAAAAAGAACAAAAATTATCTTTTAAGAGGACAACATGGACTTACTAACAAAGACATTAAATCCACTGCTTTATATATGATCAAAAGCTATGGGAACCATGGACAAAGAACCAAAGGAAACCAAGATAATGATGTCTTAGCAAACAGAGTATGAATAGAGATAGAATTCATAATAAGGAACCAAATACAAATTCTAGAGTTCGAAAGTACAATAACGGAAATGGAAATTTCACTAGAGAGATTCAAAAGCAGAAGAAAGAATGGCAAGGAGGGTGATAAATCAAAAGGAGAGCAGGGGGACCTAGAATTTAGCCAGTGGTGAGTTCTGCACGGCTCGAGCCCTATGCTAGGTTCTCTCTCACTATCCAAACCCACTTCAAACTTGGTCCCCTTTGAAGGAACTAATGTTGCTGTCAACACCTACACGCCATACAACTGTCCACATAACAGGAGTGATGTTTAAATTATTTAAAATTTAAAATTTATCACTTTGGTGTATTTGTAGAAAAATGAGAAACCATATAAAGGAAGGTAAAAGAATCAACTGAGGGGCCCATTCAATTTTTGAATAAACACTAGAAACAGACACTTAGAAAAATAAAATTACCTTTGGAGTTGAAAAGAAGCTTTGTAGACTTTCAAGGTTGAAAAAAAAATAATGACAAAATAGAGTTTGGGGATACTTCTTATTGTGCTGTGTGCTATGGTCACTCAGTCATGTCTGACTCTTTGCAACCCCACAGACTGCAGCCTGCCAGGCTCCTCTATTCATGGTATTTCCCAGGCAAGAATACTGGAGTGGGTTGCCGTTTCCTCCTCCAGAGGATCTTCCCAACCCAGGGAACTCATGTCTCCTGCATTGCAGGCAGATTCTTTACCACTGTGCTTATTAAAATATTAAAATAAAATACAACAGCCTAAATGTGATAATAACCACACAAGTCTTTTGTCCTCACATCTCAGCACATTTTTGTAGCTTTTCAGCACCTCGCTGCGTTTCTTTTCATTTGAGAGAATGCTTATGTCTCTAAATGAACAGAAGATTAAAGGTATGAGAGGAATAGAGAGATATTGTTTGTCTATTACCTCCTTGCACTTTAGGGAAAAATTATACCCCAGTAATGCTCTCAAATTATTATCTGTTTACTCTTTCCTTTAAAACATACATATTTGAGAAAATGAAATGCCAAGGACTCCCCTGGTGACACTTCCTTTTGCAGCCCTCATGCTGAAAAAAGTTTCTTTGTAATGTCTAGGCTAAATTGCTTCTATTACAGTTTAAGCTAATTCTCCTCAGCTCTATCCTTAGTGAAAATAGAGGGCAATTTCCCCCAAACACAATGCTCTTGAATACAACTTAATTTACCTCTGGTCTTTTCTATCCTATATTAACTGTTTCATTAACCTTTCCCATAGAGGCTACTTAAATCTCCTTGTAACCGTATGAATTTCAGAATGAAGTTTCCTCAACTGCAAGTAATAGATGTTGCAAATCCTAATTAGAAAAAAAGCATAAACTCAAATTATTTTTATTTTGTGTTGCTGCTCTACATATATCTGTATGTAATTCTGCTACATCCACATATATTACTGTACTTGAATTTTAAAAATAAGCACTCCATTATTTTCTTATTTTTAGCTTATTGAACACTGAAATCTCTGTGTACTTCCCCCCAAAATGGTACTGAAATAGACTAAATGTGTAACTCCCATTTCAAAGTGCAGAGAAAAGAGAGAAAGGCTTTACCTCAGTGGATTCAGCTGTCAGCAGAAAGCAGAAGAGACCTTCAGAAAACAAGGTTAACAAGGAATCTAAATTATTTGTAAAATCAACAACTAAACTATACCAACAAACTAATGTTCTTCATATGTCCCAGGGGGCACTAGTGGCAAAGAGTCTGCCTGCCAATGCAGGAGACACAAGAGACTAGAATTGATTCCCTGGGGCGGGAAGATCCCCTGGAGGAGGAAATGGCACCCCACTCCAGTGTTCTTGCTTAGAGAATCCCATGGACAGAGGAGCCTGGCGGGCTACAATCCACGGGGTCACAGAGGGTCAGACACGACTGAGCGACTGAGCACACACATAGTGAGCAAATGATCCCAGGAAACGAAAACATGAGCCAAAGATAAAACAGTTTTCCCCACCTCTCCTCTGGAACTCTGCAAGTCTCTTTCAGCGGCACCCTCCATTCTGAGTGGTGGAAAACTTCAATTTGTGTGTGGGGAGGGGGGAGGGAGGGTGCTGTTCAAATGAAGCTGGTAGCTCCCTGGGGCTACTGGGCAATTAACTTGAGTCTGCTGAAGCCAAAACTCCAATACTTTGGCCACCTCATGTGAAGAGTTGACTCATTGGAAAAGATCCTGATGTTGGGAGGGATTGGGGGCAGGAGGAAAAGGGGATGATAGAAGATGAGATGGCTGGATGGCATCACCGACTCGATGGGCATGAGTTTGGGTGAACTCCGGGAGTTGGTGAAGGACAGGGAGGCCTGGCGTGCTGTGATTCATGGGGTCGCAGAATCGGACACGACTGAGCAACTGAACTGAATTGAACTGAGCTGGGCCCAATTGAGATGTGCCATAATGCAAATTATACACTGGAATTTGAATGTTCTAGTGCATTGGAGAAGGAAATGGCAACCCACTCCAGTGTTCTTGCCTGGAGAATCCCAGGGGCGGGGGAGCCTGGTGGGCTGCCATCTGTGGGGTCACACAGAGTCGGACACGACTGAAGCGACTTAGCAGCAGCAGCAGCAACAGCAGTATGAAATCTGGCACCCCACTCCAGTGTTCTTGTCTGGAAAATCCCATGGACGGAGGAGATCGGAAGAGCGTGCAGTCCATGGGGTTGCT
>NW_011494680.1:7034414-7074428 GCF_000754665.1 Bison bison bison
TCCAGTGTTCTTGTCTGGAAAATCCCATGGACGGAGGAGCCTGGTAGGCTGCAGTCCATGGGGTTGCTAAGAGTCGGGCACGACTGAGCGACTCCACTTTCACTTTCACTTTCATGCATTGGAGAAGGAAAGGGCAACCCACTCCAGTGTTCTTGCCTGGAGAATCCCAGGGCTGGAGGAGCCTAGTGGGCTGCCGTCTATGGGGTCGCACAGAGTTGGACACGACTGAAGTAACTTAGCAGCAGCAGTATGAAATCAAGGATGTCAAATATCTTATTAATAATGCTTTGTGTCAACTATATATTAAAATCTTTATATGTAGATCAAATAAAATATATCAAAAGTAATGTCACTTTTAAAGCTTAGGTGGCAAGGAGGAGATTTAAAAGCATGCACGCAGGGTGCATTTACAGCCAACGTGTTCTTTCTACTGGACTGAACTGGTCTAGCCCAGGACTGGCAAACTGAAGCTGTGGGTCCAGTCAGACCTGCTGACATATTGGGGTAAATAAAGTTTTATTGGAACACTGTCAAGTCCATTCATTTACCTGTAATCCAAGGAGGTGTTTGTGCTGCAATGGTAGAGCTGAGTGAAAAAAGAAAGTGTTAGTCACTTGGTTGCGTCCCACTCTTTTTGATCCCGTGGACGGTTAACCCACCAGGTCCCTCTGTCCATGGGATTCTCCAGGCAAGAATACTGAAGTGGGTTGCCATTCTCTTCTCCATGGGACCTTCCCGACCCAGGAGTCGAACCTGTGTTGCCTGCATTGCGTGCAGACATTTTACTGTCTGAGCCACCAGGGAAGCTGAGTAGCAGTAGCAAAGCCTACTTAGTTCACAAGGTTGAAATATTCACTCTGGATCCTTACAGAGTGAGTCTGCAGACCCAGCTCTAGAAAGACAACACCAGACTCAGGGTGTGAAAGTGAGGGAGGAATTTAATTGGGATAATTTGTGGGAAGGGGAAAACAGGAAAAGATATATCCTCTGTACAATAACTACAAAGGAAACCAAACTGCATAGTGCAGAAAATAAGTCATTTTTGTGTCTTTTGAATAAAAAAAGATTTTTAATTTTAAGGAAGCACAATTTATCCTTTTGTTCCTTTTATTTAAATATTTCATTTTTTTATATTTTTGTGAGTGCATCGCAAACTGAATATTTAAATAAGTACATCCTATTGTTTATTGCTAATATATGGAAATACAACTTGTTTTATCAATTACTGAGAGTAGAATGTTGAAATCTCCAAATATATCTGAGAACTTTTCTCTCTTCACATTTCCAGGTTTTATGTAAACTCCTTTAAGCTTAAAAAGTGAGTACAATTTAGGATGGTCACATCTTCTCATCCTCTCGGCCAGTTAATCCTTTCATTATTACAGAATGACTTTCTTTTATCCATTTGAATATTCAGTTCCCTGAAGTCTAATTTTCCTTGTGGTCATATAAGCCATTCAACTGTTTTATCTATTTATACTTTTGGCTTAGTTTTTGCATAGTGTCTCTTTTTCACGTACTTCTAGTCTTCCACTTTCCATCTATATTTGAATCACTATTTAAATTAGATTTCTGTTTGACAGCATTGTTTGGAGCTTCATTCCAGCCAATCCAACAACCTCTGGTTTCTAATTTGACCACTTAAACTATCTATAGTTTAATGTGAGTATTGATAATAAGTGCAAATCTACCATCTCAATATTCTTTTCTATTTGTCTTACGTGTACTTTCCCCCTTTTTTTCCCTTCTATATCTATTATCTCTTAGATTAAGCTTTTTTTAAACTGTTTCTAGTTTATCTTTCGGAGAAGGCAATGGCACCCCACTCCAGTACTCTTGCCTGGAAAATCCCATGGATGGAGGAGCCTGGTACGCTCTAGTCCATGGGGTCGCTAAGAGTCGGGTATAACTGAGGGACTTCACTTTCACTTTTCATTTTCATGCATTGGAGAAGAAAATGGCAACCCACTCCAGTGTTCTTGCCTGGAGAATCCCAGAGACAGAGGAACCTAATGGGCTGCCGTCTATGGGGTCGCACAGAGTCAGACACGACTGAATCGACTTAGCAGCAGTAGCAGCAGTTTATCTTTACTATCAATTTTATCAGTTTTTCTTTTTCTCTTTTTTATTAGTTGATCTACACTTTTAATATAATCTACCTTTAATTAATTAATTTTATACTACTTCATTTATTATATAAGAAGTGTACAGCAATATACTTCAATTCATCCATCCCGTTCTTTGTGCTACTGTTCTTAGATATTTTACTTCTACATATTCTGTAAGCCCCATGCTACACTGAGTGCTTTTTTAATATAAAAAATCACTCATTTTTAAATTTTTAATATAAAAATTTTTTAATAAATCTGTTTCAAGATTAATAAGTGAGAAAAGTCATTAAACTTAGTTATACTTTATCCAATTTCATTCCTTCATGAAGATTTTAACTTCCTTCTTATATAATTTTGCTTCAGCCTGAAAGACTTCCTGAATATGCCTTTCAGTGTAGGTCTCCTGACAACAAAATCTCCCAGCTTTTGTATGTCTAAAAATGTTTTATTTTGCCTTTACTTTAAAAATCATCTTTGGTGGATAGAGAATTTTAGTATATATACATTTTTTTCTTTCAGTAAATTCAAAATATATCTTTATTTTGTTCTAACTTACAGTTTTTCTTAACAGAAATCATCTACTATCCTTATTCTTCTGTATTTAATGAGTATTTTTCCCTCTGGTTTTCTTCATGGTTGCCTCTCACAAGTTTTCAGAAATTTCATCCTGCTTTTGTATAGTTTTGTTTATGTTTATTCTACTCTTGTTCATAAAATTTCTTGGATATATATCCTGTCTCTGGAAAACCAACTCTGCCCATGTATGACTGACTAATACTGTCTCACAGATCTGTACCACTCTGTTCAATTTATAAATTCTTTTTTGAGGGAGGGAAAACTTTGATAATTTCTATTGCTATGAATTCAAGTATTTTGTTTAGTTTTGTGTCAACAAATCTTCCATTAATCTCACCCAAGGGTTTTTTTTTTTTTTTTTTAATTTCAGATACTATATTTTTCGTATTTAGAAGTTTGTCTTTGTATCTTCTGCTGGTGATTGATGAGTGCTCAGTCATGTCTGACTCTTTGTGATCCCATGGATTGTAGCACGCCAGGCTTGGGCAAATAGTTAAGTTAGTTTGAATTGATTGGATCTCTTTTTAGGTTTGTTTTCAAGATTGGGCATGTTCACCCAGGTAACATAGGCTTAGAAGGTTTATCCACTCTGCCTTGGGTGGATACAAGCTCCTCCCAGCACCGTGTCTCTCCACCAATTGGTGGTGGTTCTCTCCCCAGCCTCAACCAATTTCCTCTCATGCAAACACAGATCAATTCTCAGCTGAAGAACTGCGGGAAGCCCTCTGCAGATCTCTGGGGCTCTGTGCCCCTGCGAAGCCCCACCCTCTGTTCCAGGTGACCTACCCTCCCTGAAATCAGAGCTGTGCTTCTGAGGTCAGCAAGATCAGCAGTCTCCCTCAGGGGCCCTCCTCCCTATCCTGCAGATGGAACCTGAAATTGGAGCTACTGCTGAACTGACCTTGTCTCTTTCCCTTCCCTGGGGATACACAGCTGCTCTATCTTTTGTCTAATGCCTTAAAGTCAATATTTCATCAGATCAGAATACATTTTGTCAAATCGTTTAGTGCATTATTCCATAATCTTCAGAACTGGTTGTCTCTTAATCTCTCTTCTTAGAAAGTTTTACAATGGACCCTATATTCATTTTATCTTCCCTTTTAGCCATTTTTCCATTCTGTTTATTTGTTTATTGTGTTCCTTTTCATTTTTTTCTTCATGTTTGTTTTTTTATTTCCAATTCTGTCTGACATATTTTATTTTATTCCTGAGTTTTTCTATTTTGCTGTCATTTTAATTTCTTCCGTCATTTTCTAAGTGTGCTCTATCACATTTGGAAGCAGTAGGTGAGATGTAATCTGTTTTATTGGAATGTCTTTCTGGCATCCTCTCATTGTCACTGGGGTACTGTGCTGCTTCTCCGTCACTCTGGAGTGTGACTGTGTGGAATCAGAAGCTGATACTTTTTGAGGCTCACAGTTTTTGCAAGATTAGTTTTTCTGAAGTCAACATGGGGCCATATGTTGTAACTCTTTTTAATGTGGACCATTTTTTTTTTTAAAGTTTTTATGGAATTTGTTACAATATTGCTTCTGCTTTATGTTTCAGCTTTCTGGCCCTGAGGCATGTGGGATTTTGCTCCCTGACTAGGGATTGAACCCGTACCCGCTGCACTGGAAGGTAAAGTCTTAACCACTGGACCATCAGGGAAGTCACTGCTGTCGTTTTCTTGTTTGTTGGTTTTCAAGGCTCCCTAGTCCTGTTTCTTCCATTAGTTTTGGCAAGGATTTTGCTTCCCTTTGCTTTGATATCCTGGTTTGCTCAATAAGTCCTGCCCCTCAGTGTGGGACCTGAAGGTGATCAGCCTTGACTGACTTTACAGAAATCACAGAAATTTGAGAGTTCAGATGCCTCAATCCTTGACACATCAGACCATAGGTCTCAACTTTAAGACTGAGCAATAGTCAACCCAGTTTCAGCTGCTACCCCTGCCCCATTTTACTGAGGGCTATCTTGTTCTAGGTGTGTGACTTACCTTATTTATTCCTTGTGATTCTTTCTACATAGATGCTGATAGCCTGCAGCTCTTAAGGATTTTCTCCATCCACTTGTACTTTGGGGTCTGGGAGGATATCTAATTTTTTGTTACTGAATTAGAGATTCAGGGAAATTACACAAAAACATTCCACTACTACTGCTGTCCTCTACAGATAAAACCCTTCATACCCATCATCTCTCCTGTTTGCCTTTGCTCTATTTTTAAAATAGGAAAGCTAGTTTGGATTGTGGGTAACCGTCACCCCAAATCACTTTCTAAATTGTTACCTCAATCCTCATGTACCTCTGCTTCTTGTGTAGTTGCAAATGTATTTTATATTATCTTGCTGCTCTTATTCAAGTGCATTTATACTCAGTATTCTTACTTTTACGTGTGCATGTGTGGTCAGTCGTGTCCAACTCTTTTGTGACCCCATGGACTGTAGTTCGCCAGGCTCCTCTGTCCATGAAATTCTCCAGGCAAGAATAATGGAATGGGTTGCCATTTCCTTCTCCAGGGGATCTTCCCACCCCAGGGATCAAACTCAGGTCTCCTGCGTTGGCAGGTGGATTCTTCACCACTGAGCCACTTGGGAATCTACCCTTACTTTCATAAGAACTTCACTAACGCTGGCCCAGCCAGTGTGGTTCCAAGATACGAAGTTTGTGCATAGAGCATCAGTAGTCATGAAAATCTAGAGTGTATGTGAAGTGGCAAGTTAGTGCAAAGAAACACGTGAAGTAAAACAAGTTTAGCAAAATAGAGAAGGTAACCTAAAAAAGTCCTGAAAATACCATTGTTCTGTGTGGTAGAAAAGGAAGCATTAGGATTCAGATTTCTCTAGGGAACACCTTTTGGCTGCCAAGCTAGAGGTGATTTGAAGCCCTTTTTAAACTGGCTTGTGTTACTTGGACATCCCTAGGCTGATGGTTACACCTAAACATCCCACTAACATTTGGCAAATAAGTAGTTTTGTTTAAAAATATTCTCAAGGTTTTTTTTTTAATATATCTGTGTAAAATTTAAAAATGATGAAGTATACATATTAAAGCTTATGCATCCTTGAGGCTTTTATAGACCCTTTAGTTAGCTCTGTCACAAAAATCTAAAAGTACTCTATTGAAATCATCTGTGTTTATGTCTGTCTCTCTTCTGCTAGGCAGGGACCATGTCTTTTCCACAATTTTATATCTAGTGCCCAGAAAAATAGAATATAATTTAAAAGTCTCATATAGAAATCCCAGACTAATGCACTAGACCAGTCCATAAATTCAATTAATTTGTCTGACAGTATGAAAATGGAAGAGCTCACTTAAAACTGAGAGCCATAATCTAGTCAGTGGGTAGACTGTGATTACCTCATTGAGGCTGACTTTGCTTGAGGGGAACTTTTCATTGATTTCTACAAGAGAGTTATGGAAAAGATCAGGGAACCTGGAGACGGCTACAGAGTCCTAGAAATGGTTAGCAGGTGTCAGCTAGAAGTGGCAGGAAGAAAAAAAACTCACCAAATTTGCACTAATTATATATCATTCACCTGGACTGCTCACAACTTCGGTCACCTTTACAAATCAGGACCAATATTAGTAACAGTAATTAAAGGTATTAATTGATCTCTTTAATTCTCTTTGTCCTTTTGTATTTTCCCCTCATATTTTTAAATCACTAATTCTGTTCTCTAAAAAAAATTCAATGTCTGTAAGATATCCAAAGCTAACCTATTATATTAATTTATATTATCAATGATTGATTCCTTTTAAAGTATTAAATGACCTCTTGGATTCTCACATAAACATTTCTGGGAAATGAAAAAAAAAAAAAAAAACTTCCTCTGATGAGAATAAGAATGAAAACCATGATTTCCTAAACAAGTATTACAATACAGGGCAAAGTTTCTACAAATTGAAAGGCATATGGGAATAAAATGGGAAATATAATTGCTTGATTTTGACATACATATTGCTGTGTCAAAAATACACAAATGATGGAAAGTTTTATGAGGAGATGCTTCACCCCTTAAGCCCTCTGTTCTCTGGTCAAAATTCAGGGTTTATTCCCAACAGACATCTCTGTCCCTACAGATGGGATGTGGTCCTATGTACATCTCCTCAGACTGTACCCTTCTGGTATCATTTTAATTCTACACACCCCCTGAAAATAACAAACAGAAATTAGAAAAAAAAAATGCTGTGTTCTAAATTTTCTTGATTCCACTGGACCCAAAAAGCTATGTTGCTGAAGGCTGCCATTTGTCATGAGCTCCCCTAGACTTGTCATCAGAGGTGAAGTTTCATTTCCGTTCTTTGAGGGGGCTAATTCCAGATGAATGGCTGAGCAGCTCATCCTGCAGCTGTGAGCTTTAATTACCACCAAACAGCATGGCAGCCATGCATGCGTGTTCTTGTTTGGAGAGTTGAATGCTTGTGGCTTCTCTATTGGAAGTAAAAATAAGGTCAAAAGTTACTAAAATGTATGGACACTTACTCATCAGGCTGCCAACTGAGAAGGAGAAGATGAGTCAGAGGGCCCAGTATTTTCTCAAATCTAAGAGGCTTACAGCAAGAGTCAACCAAAGGAATCTGCAACGAGCGGTTAGTAAACGTTTAGGGCTTGTGGGCTGTTTCTGTTACAACTTGTGACTCTGTTGCTGTATGACACTGACAATATGCAAATGAATGAGCCTGGTCATGTTCTAATAAAACTTTATTTGTGGTCCCTAAAATTTGGATTTCATGCAACTTTTGCGTGCCACGAAATATATTCTTCTTTTGATTTTTTTCAGTGAATTTTAAATGTTAAAAAGCCTTCTCAGCTGGTGGGCCATACCACAACAAAAATGTATCCAGTGCCGTTAATATACATTTACAAAGTCTTACTACTTAAATATCTTTACATCACAACCTAAGAATGCAATCTTAGTCTCAATTTTAGTTTTAGTTTATGAAAATATATTCAGAAAAAAATCCTGGAAACATATAAACACATAAGTATTTTAATCTCTAAAACTAGGATTCTTGAATTCATTCCATTTAGTTGTTTATGCATTTTAATGGATTTTTCCAAACTAGCTGATGTGAATTATAATTTTAATTCCAAAACAGTGTAATCTCAGTCACTCTGATGTGAAAGAAACAATTTATAATTCCCAGTGTATAAAACCATATGCTCCCACACATGTTTCGTTTTTGCATAGTAAACACATATTCTCTTTCTAATTATAAAAATGATAACATTTACTAGCACTGGGAATGGTTTGTTCTACAACCTTTAACATTTGATTTTCTTAGGGCACTACTGTTTATAATGAGCAAATATTCTAGCTGGAGCATCGCTCTAGCTCAGCTATCGGCATTTACTGGGACCCACTTTGAAAATCTGCAGTCCTTGAGGTTTCAGACTCACGGCACTGACCTCAGCATCCCAGGTGTTCAGCAGCTCCTTCCAAATAGTGTCCGAATCAGCACCCCTCTAACTGGCTTGTACTTGTGTTGCAGCTGGAAGAGGTCCTGCCCCCTGTCAGGCCCCTCCTGCTCTTGTCTCAGATTCTGAGGATTCCTGTGCCTCCTACTCTGTCCTGCACCAAAGGCACTGATGATGGGGGTGGGGGCCTCGGGGCTGAGCTCCTGTTCTTTCTCTCTCTCTGATTCACTCCTGTTCTCACCGCAAAGCTTCTCCACCTCTTCTCCAGACAAGTGGGCTTTCTTGTTTTCACATCCTGACTTCTCTGTGATTGCACCCTGCAGGAAAGGTTGAGTTACAGATGTCTAGACGTTGTGTTGCTATGTAAGAGATGAGCTTTTTTTAGGAGACAAGCTTTGAAGACACAAGGACTTGATATCACCCTTTGTTCTAATGGTGTCCAGCTCCTCCCAAATGGATGAGACTCCCTGGGCCGTGTGGTTTGAGCCAAAAAGACAACAGCCTGAGAAAACATCTGTCTGCCCTTGCATCTTCTCACATCATCACTTTGCAACCTCAAGCCCATGAAACTTGGATGAATCCTGTCATCTTTTCTGTGTTAGGTGGGGACTGTCCTGGGTATTTCAGGAGACGGTGGCCTCTGTATGAGCAGAAGCCACGACCTCAGTGAGGATGGTCACGGGCACAGAGCCACGGTGGTGGAGGAGCCTGGGCTCCTGGGGCTCCAGCAGTGTCTGTGGCTCCTGCTCTCTACTCTGGGGTCAGACTTTGGGCCACTTAGAGGCCACTCAGCATGCCCCGCACAGTGTTGTCTGCCTGCTTCCCCTCAGGACTCATCTCTTCAAGTTCAGGACCGCCTCCTGACACCCTCTTAGTCAATATAACCAGCGTCATGGACAAGTTGCTGGCTCTCTCTCCCAACCCCACCTGGGTCTTCCCTCCAACTGTTGTTTGGAATCTCTTTCCAAAAACTGTTCTACATGACTCATTTCTCCCTGAAATTTTCTAGCATGGGACAAATAATAGCAATGGAGAGTTTGCTTTTGAAAGTGTTTTTTATACTGAAATGCTAGTTTTCTGTGTGTACCTGGTGAACATCTGTTCTCTCTTCCTATTCAGAGATAAAATGAGGTCAGGTAATTTACGGTGATATGATCACAGGTGACACAAGGGCAAAGCCTCACACAGCTGATATTTGAAAACACCTGAAGTGTTGAGTGGGGCTTCCCAGGTGGCGCTAGTGGTAAAGTACCTGCCTGCCAATGCAAGAGACGCAGGAGACGCAGGTTTGATCCCTCAGTTGGGAAGATCCCCTGGAGAAGAGCATGGCAATCCACTCCAATATTCTTGCCTGGAGAATCCCACCGACAGAGGAGCCTGGTGGGCTGCAGTCCATGGGGTCGCAAAAGAGTCAGATACAACTGACCATCTGAACAACAACAACAACAAAATGGTGAGGACATGTCTCTCTGAGATGATGAGTGAAAGTGAAGTCGCTCAGTCGTGTCTGACTCCTTGTGACGCCGTGGACTGTAGCCTACCAGGCTCCTCCGTCCATGGGATTCTCCAGGCAAGAGTACTGGAGTGCTTTGCCATTTCCTTCTCCAGGGGATCTTCCTGACCCAGGGAGTGAACCCGGGTCTCCCGCCTTGCAGGCAGACGCTTTAACCTCCATGATGAGGTTGTGTAACAGGACCTGGCAAGAACTCCCTGCCCCTAGCATTCAGGGCCAACTGCAAATTCTGTTAGGGCCCAGACAAGCAACGTGAAGGGACACAAACGGATGGGCAGAACCTGGAAGCTTGGATGTCCAGGAACCTAGGCCACTACTTTAACAACATTATAACCATGGGAAATGTCCCCAGGCCATTTGGTGATCCAACAATACTGCTTTATATCTTGATTTATTATTTCCCCAAATAATTCATAACAGAAGTAATTTTCCTTATACTAAATCTTATCTGTCTCTTGTTTGAACATCTCAATTACTCATGGTTAAAAGTTAAAACCAAAGAAATGATGGGTAAATAGTTCATCAAAAATCCAAGATCTTCATAGAATAGCATGCCCACAGGAGAAACCCAAACAACTTGCTGGAATAAATGTAGGGGAAGGAATAATATGAGAAGTGAAAGAAAATTAGGGGTTTTTTTAATCTACTGGCCTGACTCCAGCTCTGTCCCTGTCATGTGTGTGTTTATGTTCGTGTGTGTGTGTGTGTCTGTATGCATCTGTGTGTGTGTCTGTATGTGTATATCTGTGTGTGTGTGTGTATGTATCTGTGTGTTTCTCTGCACACACAGTAGATGGGCACTGCCATGGTTGGGGTCAAGCAGGCTGTCTAAGTCTTTGAAGCCTCCTGCAAAGCCACACAGTCTGTGAATACCAAGATCCCCTGTGCTCTAAACACGTCTAAAAGCCAACTTAGCTAACAGACCCCTTGGAAAATAAAGAAGCATCTGCTTCTTTGAAATCTTGCAGGAGAGGAGAAAGGAAAAAGGCCTGCCACTATGTGAGATGCAGAGGGGACAATGGAAATTTCCCAGCTCTGCAGGATGCAATACGGTAAGTGGCTAATGTGATGTGTCTTGGGTGAGAGATGCTGCAGTTGACAATTACAGAGAGGATTATTTATCAGGGTACCCAACAGGGTAGAGATCGAAACAGCAGGGAACAAGCTGAAGCTGGCTTCCGTTCTCACCGCTTTCAGTTTTGATTATGGCAGAAAATGTTACCATTTATCTTCCTCACTGCTTTGAAAAAAGAAGTCGGAGGTATGTTTCATAGAAACCAAACTGGAAAGGATAACAGTAATTTATGAGGAAATAAGAAGAAGAGCCAGTTTAAAGAAGAACTCAGAGAGACTCACAATGTGTACCATATTTATGCAAGTATATAAAATGCTGTAGACCACTTCTCTGGTGGACACATCACGTGGTAACTGAAATGCCAGTTGGCAGAAATACTCAACTGCAAATTCACGAGTGGGCAAACCTTGTTTTCTGTCGCCAAGTCATGTCTGATTTTTGTGACCCCGTGGACTGCAACATGCCACACTTCCCTGTCCTTCACTATCTCCCAGAGTTTGCTCAGATTCACATTCATTGAATCAGTGATACAATCTTTGGACAGTATTTGAACACAAAATCAGTTCTGTTTGTATTCTAATGAAGCAAATGAAAAGCAACTATAAAAGACAACATTAAATTACAGATTCTGCATCTGTTCCCAGCCGAAGGCCAGCTCTCCTTTTATGCCCTAATTCCATAAGTCCAGTTCATTAATCAACGCTGAGACATAGCCAAGGAGCTGCTGTGGGCTAGAGGCTGTGGTCACATAACCAACCGCCTGACCCCCTACGCCTATATCACCAATCTCCTCTCCTGTTGACTTATAATCTTGTCTCTCTGCCCTGAGACAAACAAAAGAAACAGGCTCAGTCCTTGAACTTCAATTTTCTTACCCCCTGCTCCTCTCTGAGTGGTCTTTTCCTCGAAGTCCAGGCTGTGTCCACTGCTTCCATGCCTTCTCTTCTCGTTCACACCACGGTCCCATCCAACCTTCAGGTCTGTCCTGAACACTGTCCTCAAACCTGCTTTGCAAAATCATCAGTGATGTTATAACATTAACGTTATAATTAATATTCTGTCATGTTATTGCTTTTATTATCCTGAGTTTACTGTATCTATCTTGGACCCTACCATGTGCTGAATGCTATATATTCATGACAGGATTTCTACCAACCACAAAAGGCTTAGCTGAAATATTACTGTCTCTATTAAATCTTCCTTAAGGTCATTAAGGCAAATCATTCCTCACTTCTGTCCATTTTCTTAAGGTGATTTCTCTCCTATGGCATAATTCATATAGGTTTAATAAATAAATACTAAGTTACCCAAAATCTGACACATGGATAACTCAAATTTAAATTTATTTATATATTTTCTTCTGAAGCAGAAAATGTCTCTGGGGTAGGAGGGTGGAATGCCTGTATCCTGCGATGATTGCATAGTATGATGTACATTGTACAAGTAAGTTGTTATTGAAAATTATTAGAAAAGTTGAGTAATTAAATTCAACATGGACTGCACAGACTGGGGAGGGATGAATTGGGGGGATTGCAATTGACATAGTCCAGTAAGCACCTCTGTTCATGGAATTTTCCAGGCTGGAATGCTGCAGTGGGTAGCCATTCCCTTCTCCAGAGGATCTTCCCAACCCAGGGATCAAACCCAGGTCTCCCACATTGCAGGCAGATTCTACATAAATTATCTATCTGCATAAAATAGATAATTAATGGGAATCTACTGTATAGCACAGGGAACTCTATTCAGTGCTCTGTGGTGACCTAAATGGGAAGGAAATCAGAAAAAGGAGATATATATAGACACAGGGCTGATTCACTTTGCTGTACAGCAGAAACTGACACAACATTGTAAAGCAATTATCCTCCAATTAAAAACCTTAAGAAAATAAAAATAAATAAATTCTAGCTTTGACCTCAGAGAAAGCAATGGCAAGCCACTCCAGTACTCCTGCCTGGGAAATCCCATGGACAGAGGAGCCTGGTGGGCTATAGTCCATGGGGTAGTGAAGAGTCGGACATGACTGAGTGACTTCACTTTCGCTTTTCACTTTCATGCACTGGAGAAGGAAATGGCAACCCACTCCAGTGTTCTTGCCTGGAGAATCCCAGGGAAGGGAGCCTGGTGGGCTGCCGTCTGTGGGGTCGCACAGAGTTGGACACGACTGACGTGACTTAGCAGCAGCAGCAGCTTTGACCTTAAAATTATCAATAAATTCAGCACAGACTATATTATCAAAAACAGTTAATACTTATGGCAACTAATATATTTAACACAGTCAGAGAACTGATCCCAAATCATACCTGAGTTTAATGTCTCACTTGTTTTTACTTCTTTGATCAGTTTGCACCTTTGCATTTGCCTTTACAGGCTCCTTGTAGAAGATTCAAACTATTTGAATTCAAGGATTACTAAAAATACAGTGATCATATTCAAAGTAGAAACCAATGATTTGTTTCATGATAAACAACAGGAATATCTCATTCTCTCTTTTTAATATATACAAAACTGAAAATTAAATTTTCTTATTAAAGAATGACGTTTCATGAAAAAAATGTATATATACTTTTAAGATGTTTTCACCCTGTCTCCTATGGCATTCCTTACAATGATTACTTTTTTTTTTAGTGTATGTATTTACTTACTTATTTCTCAGTCTTAGTTGCATCAGGTAGGATCTTTTAGTTGTGATATGAGCACCTTCTAAGGTTTTCTCAGCACTTTTTTCAGATAGTGTCAGCATGTAATGTTCCCCCATCTAGAAACTCCTTAATCATCAAGCAGTTCAAACAGGAGGGCTGCAGCGGCCTCAGCACAGGATGACAGAGGGAACTTGCAGACCTGGGACAGAACTGCCTATTACAGATGCTGCTCGTGTATATGTGTGTGTGTGTACATGTGTGTGTGTGCATGTGTCTGTATGTGTGTGGGTGTGTCTATGTGTACGTGTGTGTGGATGTGCAGGTGCATGTGTGTATATGTTTGCGCATGTGTGTGTACGTGTGTGTGTGGGTGTGTGTGTACATTTGTGTGTGTGCATGTGTCTGTGTGTGTGTGTGTGTCTGTGTGTGTGGATGTGCAGGTGCATGTGTGTACATGTTTGTGCATGTGTGTGTGGATGTGTGTGGATGTGTGTGTACATGTGTGTGTGCATGTGTCTGTGTGTGTGTGGGTGTGTCTGTGTGTACATGTGTATGGATGTGCAGGTGCACGTGTGTACGTGTTTGTGCATGTGTGTGTGTGGATGTGTGTGGATGTGTGTGTACATGTGTGTGTGCATGTGTCTGTGTGTGTGTGGGTGTGTCTGTGTGTACATGTGTGTGTGGATGTGCAGGTGCACGTGTGTATGTGTTTGCGCATGTGTGTGTGGATGTGTGTGTACATGTGTGTGTGGATGTGTGTGCATGTGTGTGTACATTTGTGTGTGCATGTGTCTGTGTGTGTGTGGGTGTGTCTGTATGTATATGAGTGTGTGGATGTGCAGGTGCATGTGTGTACATGTTTGCACACGTGTGTGTGTGGATGTGTGTATACGTGTGTGTGTGTGGATGTGTGTGCATTTGTGTGTGTGCATGTGTCTGTGTGTGTGTGTGGGTGTGTCTGTGTGTACGTGTGTGTGGATGTGCAGGTGCACGTGTGTACGTGTTTGCGCATGTGTGTGTGTGAATATGTGTGTACGTGTGTGTATGTGGATGCGTGTAGATGTGTGTTGGGGCAACAATGAATACTGGATTGGAGTAGTTCTTCTACTGTTCTTCATTTTGATAAGAATGTGTTTTATGTTCTGCCTCAGTTTGCTGTTGGGTCTTCACTACACAGCAGCAGAAATAAAACCTTTTGAGTGCTGAGTTCATAGTTAGCCACTGTGGTGTTCGGCTCCCTTCCAAAAAACACAGGCAATAAAATGTATTGCACTAATAGATGACCATACCATAATCATTTTAATTCTGTGTTTTCACTGAGTCACCTCTGGAAGAGTTCCTCACCTAGTATACAGTGAGAAGCAGGTGGTGTCCGAGGTGAGGAAGATTTACGGAACTTTTAGTCTCAGTTAAACAGGTGACAGGTCACAGTCATTATAATAATATTTATCAACTGCTTTGGGCTATAGCCAAGTCATAGGGTCCAAGCAGTAGAGTCAAATAAAAGTTACATCTCTTTTAAACAAAGGAACATTGCCAGCATTTTAACTAGAGTGTAATAAAACCACTCAGCATATAACTGACTAGAACAGTCTTTCAGTATCATATTTACAGTAGCCTATAATCAAAGCTAATAAAAAAATTATTTAAGGCAGACAAACAAGACACTAGCAATACTGTGAACAATTTTATCACATTAATTTAGCAATTAGTGTGAAAAAAGGATAGCACCTAACATATGTCTTCCAGTGATCTCATTAGAAATAATTTTCTTTCCCTCATAAATTTAAACATGAACTACAAGTACATTCATTTGACTTTAAAGCTGTGATGTGTGATTCTCATTTTTTTTCCTTATAGATTTCTTTCTCTTTAGTGTTCACTGATACTATGAGGCTATACTTTTTATATAATGTATTTCTTTTTCTCTGCCAAAATAATTTGGGGATTTGCATCAATAGTTTTCTATGCAACTCTCATTAAAACAATGACACTTTCTTAGAATTCTTATGATGTACCTTTTTTCTACATTTGATAGAAAAAAATAATACAAATTTCTGATTCCCAGCCATGCTGAAATCTATCACATCAGTTCACCCTTCACAATGCAGACCTCCCTGTACACGGGACAGACCTTAGCAAACAGTCAGAGAAGTAGGGGTTGTATGAAATGAGAACTAGAACTTTGGCTATAGAAATTTTGGCTGTTGTTTGGTTGTGAGCATGCTTAGAAAGAAATGCTGGGTCTTAGTCCCCCTCACCAGAGTCTGATGTCTCCCTGACAATGAGTTCTTAAGTGTCAGAAGTATATTAACTCTTCCAGGCTTCTGAGAGCTATTTAATATTATACAGTACTTTCCATGATTACATTTCACTAAAGTAATGTGATACCATGGTTATTATATGTCCTTCAAAAGCTGATACACCATCACATGATGAAATAAACTAGCTAGTGAGATCACTGCAGACAAAATTTATACCTCAGTAATGTTTCCTGTTCGCTAGGAAGTCTGCCTTGGCATTTCAAAACCTGTAAAACCACTACTGTGTCCCCTTCTTTATATAAGGAAAGTGAAAGTGTTAATCGCTCAGTCATGTTCGACTCTTTGTGATCCCATGGCCTGTAGCCCACCAGGCTCCTCTATCCATGGCATTCTCCAGGCAAGAATACTGGAGTGGGTAGCCATTCCCTCACCCAGGGGATCTTCCCAACCTAGAGATTCAACCCAGGTGTCCTGCATTGCAGGCAGATTCTTTACCATCTGAGCCACCCTGGAAGCCCCTTTTTACATAAAGAGTCCCAGCAACTTGACAAAACTAAAGACATGAGTATAAACACAATAAACTTGCAATACTGTGAGTTTAGGCATTTACTTTGCTTAATGACCTTAAATATGTATATTAAAGATGCACACACATATACAGATCTTATAATTAGAAACAGATTTTTGCAAACTGCAATCTGCTGGAGGCTATCAGGCTATCAGGAGTCCCTCTTTCTTACATTTTTTCCTAATCAGTATAATAAATATAAAACTAACACTTTTGTTTCCCGTGATAGCTATCTGGAAAAAGAAAAATTATGTTTTTGAAAAGTAAATAGGATCAGAACCACCTAATTTTCATCCAAACATAGCATGCCAGTTCTGTGCTTTGCCCAAATTTGTTAACCTCTTTGAGTCATTGATCTTCATATAAAAACAATAAGTCCATTGATCTCACACGATTGTAAACACAAAATGAAATGATGCACATGAAATCCTAGCAAAATCGTAGTTACAAAGAATTCAGTAAAAGTTGCCTTACGTGTTATATGGATGATATACACTCAGTTCCTGCATGTCTGCCAATATCTCATTATTCCAACAGGGAAGATATCTTGCTTGTGCATGTCATTTTATTAATTTCAGTCATTTATTCTTAATATTCCAATGATGTCATTTCAATATTTCCGATGAGAACACTGATACAAGTCTAATTTATTTCCTTAATAAATAGTATGTTCTTTCTAAGATTATCTGTAGAATTTTATCCTTCTCTTTGAAATTTAGAAACCTGGGGACATTTAGGAATTGTCCATAGTATGCTGCTGTGTATTTCTCTTCTAATCAATCTACCCCAGGGCCTGGACTCTTTGAATCTAAAATTGTATATCTTTCCTTAGCTCAGGAAAATTGTATTTTATTGGTTTAAGTATTTCCTCCTCTGTCAACCCCTTTTACAACTCTGGATATCTAATTATGCATATATAAGATATTCTGAATTTATTGTCTTATCTTCACTGTTTTTCTTTTGGTTTTGCCCTGGGCTTAGAAATATGTCTTATTTTTGATCTTCCAGAACATTAATTTGCATGAGAATAGTAACCATTGAATAAACCATATCTACTGAACTTGACATATTAGATTTTAAGTCCATTATAATTTAAAAAGGGCTTCCCAAATGGTTCAAGTGGTAAAGAATCCACCCATCAAATCAGGCAACACAAGAGACTCTATCCCTGGATTGAGACGATCCCTTGGAGGAGGAAATGTCAACCCACTCTAGTATTCTTGCCTGGGAATTCCCATGGACAGAGGAGCCTATAGTCCATGGGGTCACAAAGAGTCGGACATGACTTAGCAACTGAGCACACACATAATTTAAAAAAAAAAAAAGAATGCTTAGATCACAGGAACTTTCATTATGTAGTAAAGTTCTAAATTTATCATTCAAGATACATCCCTTCAGGAAGCTCTATTTCCTTTTGTGGGCGTCGGTCCTGTTTGATCTTCTGCCTGGTTTCCAGGTGTCCTCAGATATGCAAGTGGTCAGTTTCCTATTCTGTTTGCCCCCAGCAGTGAGAGTCAGTTCTTCCAGGGCCACATCAGCCTAAAGCGCAAGTGAAGATAAAGAATCTTGTGTTGATCGTGGTACCTGAGAAGCAGATTCCAAGGTGAGATGTGAGAGAGTTAGTTCCTAGGCAGGTTGATAAGGAGTCTAGGGGTTCCCAAGGAGAGAGGGGTCTGGAATTCTCAAGAAGGAAGAAAGGACAAACTTTTTTCCCTTCTCTGCATTCCTTAGGATTATATAACAATAATGTATCCTGCCTGAGGACAGTCTCTGGATTAAACCTTCTGGCTAATTCTGTTATCTTGAAATGTAAGTTATGGGAGTAGGTCTGGTGAGGTCTTTACAACCTCCAGACATTCTTTGGATTCATTGGAGAGTATATAACTTCGTTGCTAACACTAGCAAAGGGGTACTCTTTCTGCCCCCTTCTGATGCCTATGTCAGAAGCTTTCTCTATCTCCTTTATACTTTAATAAAACTTTATTACACAAAAGCTCTGAGCGATCAAGCCTCGTCTCTGGCCCCGGATTGAATTCTTCTCCTCCAGGGGCCAAGAATCCCGGTGTCTTCGCATGATTAAACAACAAACTTTCAGATGCTGGGTGTGAGGAGGGTGATCAGGGGAGATGCTCCTGGGGAAATGGTGAGCCAACCAGAGGAGGGTGCAGCTAACCGCAGTGATGCCCATCTGGACGGGCGATGTCCAGCACAGGTGTAAGGATGTTTGGTGAGGCCATTGCCAGTCCTCAGGCCAGTTTCCCACTGAGAGTCTCTCAGGAACCACCTGCCGGAATCTCTCTGCTGGGATTCATATTTGGCTGGGAGCAGCCCCTGAGAGTTAGTTGGCCTCTGCGAAGATCACGGTGATGCATTTCAAAACAGAGGAACCTTGCTCAGCTGGGCTTCCCAAAGTAGAAGTCCTGAGAAGTGCCTGTTCATTACTCCCACAAGTCAGCTTCCTCCCAGATTATATACCCCTGTTTAAGCTTGCTAAGCCATTCTCTCTGGTCTCCATGCACTCAGTCACTCGTTCATTGTCACCTAGGCTTCTGGGGGTCAGGAAGCCCCATTACAGTGTCCACTGTCCAGGATGGTCCTACCTCTGGAGGGTCGTGGGGTCGCCTGGGGTCCTTAGGAACCTTGATTTTGCTCACACACAATCACTGCAGCCATTGAGTGTCTCTAGACGTGGGAGCAGCAGAGACTGGAGCTACGAATGAAAGTGAAGATGCGCTCACATTATCACCTTCTTAGAATCTCTAATGACAGGTTTCACTGTGTGTTCCTCTCTGCCCTTTCAGAATATGAAATTTCTGAAGGTGAGAGCTATGTGTTACCACTCATTAAATTGTTCACATCTATCACAGTGTTTCCATGTCAAGGCTGTTGAAGGCAGAATTAGCCATCTGTAGGATGTAACTAAAGTTTGGGTTTACTTTGCTGAATGTATATCCTGGTAGTTTATTTTAGTGCTTCTATTTTTTTCACTTTGCCAACAAAGGTCCGTATAGTCAAAGCTATGGTTTTTTTCAGTAGTCTTGTGCAGATGTGAGAGCAGGCTGAGTGCTGAAGAACAAATGCTTTTGAATTGTGGTATTGGAGAAGACTCTTGAGAGTCCCTTGGACTGCAAGGAGATCATATAAGTCCACTGCCAAAGAAATCAGCCCTGAATATTCATTGAAAGGACTGATGCTGAAGCTGAAGCTCCAGTCCTTTGGCCACCTGATGCGAAGAGCTGACTCACTGGAAAAGACCCTGATGCTGGGAAAGATTGAGGGCAGGAGGAGAAGGGGGTGACAGAGGATGAGATGATTGGATGGCATCACCAACTCAATGAACATGAGTTTGAGCAAACTCTGGGAGATAATGAAGGACAGAGAAGCCTGGTATGCTACAGCCCATAGGGTCAAAAAGAGTCAAACATGACTTGGCAACTGAACAGCAACAACAATTTTTTTTCCTGAGGTTCAATCAATGACTACATTATAATCTCCAATGCTAAGTAATTTATAGGAAAAAAGCATTGTCCCCAAAATGTACAATACAGGAGGATTTAAGAAACCTTCAGACAATTTTTATATTATTTTTATTTTCCTTGAATTACAAAACAATAATTTTGTGCTCTCCTCATAGAAAAGACTTGCTATTGCTTTAAAAGTGAAAGTAGCTCAATCGTGTCCAACTCTTTGCAACCCCATGGACTACACAGTCCATGGAATTCTCCAGGCCAGAATACTAGAGTGGGTAGCCTTTCCCTTCTCCAGGAGATCTTCCCTACCCAGGGATGGAACCCAGATCTCCCTCATTGCAAGCTTATTCTTTACCAACCGAGCCACCAGGGAAGCCCAAGAATAGTAGACTGGGTAACCTATCCCTTCTCCAGGGGTTCTTCCCAACCCAGGAATCGAACCTGGGTCTCCTGCATTGTAGGCAGATTCTTTACCAGCTGAGCTACCAGGGAGATATATAGCTTTAAAAAGCAATATTTAAAATTATACAATTTCACTTTCTAAACTTTCCACTAACATACCCCCTTATTATCTAACAACCGTTGCCCTTATCAGCTGAGGGAAAGTGAACATATATAAAAATCAGTTACTTCAACCTAGAGCTCTGCCTAGGTATGGCAGAGTATAACAATGTCTCGAATTACTTTGTATGCCATGTAAAAAGAACAAATGGATGTTTCTGGGCAAATTGTTCATAATTTTCTGGTAAAAAGAAACATGAAAATAACTAAAAGAGACAAAGTTCTAGAATGACTCTGCAAAGCCCTTAATAATGTTTGTCTCGGCTTTTCCAGTGAAAATGGGACCTTCTGTCCTCTGTGTGGGGCCAGGCGTGAGGGCCACCCACTCAGTGTTGGGAGAAGTTCTGCAGGAAGGGGCCTCCTCTCTGACCTCCTCATTCAGAGCAGGGTGAGTGGACTGCAACGGGCGTGGAGCCCAGTGATGTACAGGGCTCAGCCTCAAAACAGGACTGAGGTGACCCCAAGCAGAGGAAGACAGACAGTTGCCAGAATTACGAGCATCCTCTTCCCATTAAACCAGAAGAACATGATACAGATAGTAAGTCCAAAGGGCGCAGAGTGTAGGGCATGCAGTTTAATATAATAGCATGCCCCAGAGGGTTGAGATTTCCTAAACAGTGGAGTGAGGAGCCTGGAGGACTCTCAGCAAATCAACCATTTAACTAGGGAAAATTATAAAAATAACTACAGTCTCAGGAAGTTATCCTGAGTGGATACAGCACATGAGTATGTAATCATCCAGTTAAAACCATTCAGTGTAAGGAGGAAGGCAGTCTCTGGTGTTTGAACCACACCCACCATCCTAACCCCCACCCACCTGAGCTCTGGTCCGGAAACTGCCCTAGAACCTGAGACCCCAGGAGGGTGGCCTCTGGCTTTTCCCATCCTCTCAGCCCAGGGTTTCCGAAGCTCCCTTCTGCTTTGTGCAGCCAGAAGCACTGAGGTCCTGCTTGTAGGAGGGGAGTTCTCCCCCGGGAGTCAGCTCAGCCCAGGGTCCTCCCTGTCCCCACCCCAGCTCATCCGACTGGAGGGACTGAGGCACAACTTCTGACCAACACCAGCTCCAGGATTAGCAACTTCAGCAATTTAGCAGCTAGGTAGTACCAAAGGGCTTCCATGGTGGTTCAGACAGTTAAGAATCCACCTGTAATGCAGGAGAGGCAGGTTCAATTCCTGGATTGGGAATATCCCCTGGAAGATGGAATGGCAACCCACTCCAGTATTCTTGCCTGGAGAATCCCATGGACAGAGGAGCTTGGCAGGCTACAGTCCATGGAGTCGTAAAGCATTGGACAGGACTTAGCAACTAGACAACAACAGCAACAATGTACCAATAAAAGACATGAAAGCATAAGTCCTTGAAAAACTCTGTGGGAAATATTTATAGCAACATTATTGCAAATAGCCAAAACGTGGAAGCAACCAAAATGTCTATTGAATGATGAAATGATAAACAAAATATGGCATATCTACACCAGAGAACATTTTTTGGCAATAAAAATAATGATGTACTGATGGGTGCCTCTAGGTGGATGAACTCTGAGAGCATGCCAAGTGAAAGAAACTGGTCACAGAGGGATGCATCATATATGATTCTATTTATGAAAATGTCCAGATAAGCAAATCTTTAGAGACACAAGGTAGGTTGCTGGTTGCCTAGGCCTGAGATCTAGGGTTTATTTTGTCAATTAATTAAAACTTGTCAAATTTTCTATTTTACAATCATGACTGTGCAAAAGGTGAGGTTCTATTTCTCCATGTTCTCATTTTCCCCTCCTCTGTATTTTCTTCTGCAATAATAAAAGTTCAAAACTGGGTTTGCAGTTTATCTTTATAATCCTTAAATCCCCTTGCAATAACATGCTTTATCCAGTGTAATGTAGACTCTTAAATAAGCCCTTCTTTCAAGATGTTTATTTAAGTATAGTTACAGTAAACTTTAATAGATGCTCACGATTTTTTTCCATTCAATTAAAATGGTGTTGTATTGAATACAACTATATGGCCTCAGTAAATGTCAGGGCTCAGAAATCTTATTACACACAGATTTTTACTCTAATCTTTAGAAAAAGTATCTAGTCATTCTGTAAGAATTTTCTTCTCCTTTTAAAATTTATGCTCACTTCTGATAAATCTAGACATCAGAACCCTCTACACAAGCTGATGGCTTCCATCTCACACTAAACTGCTTTCTTCCTGCCGACTCGCTTGTAAATTTCCCACTATAAGCATTTTAGAACCCAAGAAGATTTTGCCAAACTTTAATTCACTGTTTTATATTATGTTATATATATTGGGCTCAGATGGTAAAGAATCTGCCTGCAATGCAGGAACCCAGATTCGATCGATCCCTGGGTCAGGGAAGATCACGTGGAGATGAGCATGGCAACCCACTCCAGTATTCTTGCCTGGGAAATCTCATGGACAGAGGAGCCTGGCAGGCTACAGTTCATGGGGACACAAACTGAGTGACCAACACTTTCACTTATATTACAAAAATAATAGTTTTGTTTGATTTTTAAAATATAAAGTATTTTAATGTTGAATACACTTTCCCCAAATGACAATGATCCCTAAGAATATTGTCCAGTTCACCCACCTAGTGATTGCCACTGTTGGCCTATATATATACATACATATGCATACTTCATATATTAATAAATACACAAACAGATATATATATATATATATATATATACACACACACACATCTTATTTTAAACAGCAATACTGTAAATCCTCCTCTGGACTTTTTTAACCTAAATATATTTTTTAAATTAATTGTGACATTTTACTCAATATCATGCTAAAGGCCCCCTTGTAGACTAATCACATACAGTAGTTCTCTACTGATAATGTTGGTGTTGGTTCTATTCCTGCTAAGTCACTTCAGTCCTGTGTGACTGCAAACCTATGGACTGTAGCCCTCCAGGCTCCTTTGTTCCCGGGTTTCTCCATGCAAGAATACTGGAATGGTTGCCATGCCTACCTCCAGGGGATCTTCCCAACCCAGGGGTCAGATCCGTGTAACCTGTGCCTCTTAAGTCTCCTGCGTAGACAGGAAGTTTCTTGTGGTGGCACCACTAGCGCCACCATATTGGTTCTAGTGTTTTCCTATTACAGACAATATTATGAAAAATGCTCTTGGAGTTATGCTTTTTTAATACAACACGTGTAATTGTTTTCAGGAAAAAGATCAGGGAAAACACTTTTTACTAGACTTGAGTGTGTTTCCAGTCAGTTAAGACAAAGAGAGCCTTGCAGCTGAGGTCTTTCAAGGAGACACCTGGCAGGTCAGAGGACTGGAGTCACCTGAGGAGGGTTTTAAGGAGCTCCAGCCACATCTTGTCCCCTCAGGTGGCTGTCAGGCTATGGCTTTTACTGTGGAGCTGTTGGGAAACAGAAATATTCCCTTCTACAGTTCTAGGTCATGTGGCTGGCCTAAGAATTAAATTGACAAAGAAGAGTATCAACTTGAAAAATAGTCACAGCCTAAAATTTGAGAGTTATGTTTTATTTGGTGGACATTCTTAGGACTTCAAACCCGGGAGGCAGCATCTCAAGTGACCCTGAGGGAACTGCTCCAAAGAGGCAAGGAGAGGAGCCAGGTTATACAGAATTTTTGCAACAAAGAGCAGGTAATCTGAACATCAAGATATTATTGTGAATTAAAGGAAACCAAAGTAATGCTCAAAATTCTCCAAGCCAGGCTTCAACAGTATGTGAACAGCGAACTTCCTGATGTTCAAGCTAGATTTAGAAAAGACAGAGAAACCAGGGATCAAATTGCCAACATCTGATGGACCATCAAAAAAGCAAGAGAGTTCCAGAAAAACATCTACTTCTGCTTTATTGACTACGCCAAAGCCTTTGACTGTGTGCTGCTGCTGCTGCTAAGTCGCCTCAGTCGTGTCCGACTCTGCGACCCCATAGACAGCAGCCCACCAGGCTCCACCATCCCTGGGATTCTCCAAGCAAGAACACTGGAGTGGGTTGCCATTTCCTTCTCCAATGCGTGAAAGTGAAAAGTGAAAGTGAAGTCACTCAGTCATGTCTGACTCTTATCGACCCCATGGATTGCAGCCTACCAGGCTCCTCCGTCCATGAGATTTTCCAGACAAGAGCACTGGAGTGGGGTGCCATTGCCTTCTCCGTTTTGACTGTGTAAATCACAACAAACTGTGGAAAATTCTGAAAGAGATAGGAATCCCAGACCACCTTATCTGCCTCCTGAGAAATCTGTATGCAGGTCAAGAAGCAATAGTTAGAACTGTACATGGAACAACAGACTGGTTCCAAATTGGGATAGGAGTACATCAAGGCTGTATTTTGTCACCCTACTTATTTGACTTACATGTAGAGTACCTCATGCCAAATGCCGGGCTAAGCACAAGCTGGAATCAAGATTGCTGGGAGAAATATCATAACCTCAGATATGCAGATGATGCCACCCTTATGGCAGAGAGTGAAGAAGAACTAAAGAGCTTGATGAAAGTGAAAGTGGAGAAGAACTAAAGAGCTTGATGAAAGTGAAAGTGGAGAGTGAAAAAGTTGGCTTAAAGCTCAACATTCAGAAAACTAAGATCATGGCATCTGGTCCCATCACTTCATGGGAAATAGATGGGGAAACAATGGAAACAGTGACAGACTTTATTTTGGGGGGCTCCAAAATCACTGCAGATGGTAACTGCAGCCATGAAATTAAAAGACACTTGCTCCTTGGAAGAAAATCTATGACCAACATAGACAGCATATTCAAAAGCAGAGACATTTGCCAACAAAGGTCCATCTGGTGAAAGCTATGGTTTTTCCAGTAGTCATGTAAGGATGTGAGAGTTCGACTATAAAGAAAACTGAACGCTGAAGAACTGATGCTTTTGAACTGCAGTGTTGGAGAAGACTCTTGAGAGTCCCTTGGACAACAAGGAGATCCAACCAGTCCATTCTAAAGGAAATCAATTTTGAATATATTCACTGGAAGGACTGATGCTGAAGCTGAAATACCAATACTTTGGCCACCTGATGCGAAGAACTGACTCATTTGAAGAGACCCTGATGCTGGGAAAGATTGAAGAGGGGAGGAGAAGGGGACGACAGAGGATGAGATGGTTGGATGGCATCACAAGCTCAGTGGACATGAGTTTGAGTAGGCTCCGGGAGTTGATGATAGACAGGGTGGCCTGGCATGCTGCAGTCCATGGGGTCACAAAGAGTAGGACACGACTGAGTGACTGAACTGAACTGAAAGGAAACTAGATATCCCAAGTTAAAGAATTTAGTGCTTTTCTATGTATGGGAGGATGCAAGAGTTTGGGTTCACTGATATCATTCCTTTTGTATGTATCTCAGCTCTCCTGGGTCAGCTCTCCTGTTTTTGTTTGTTTGTTTGTTTTTACAGTCTGATGGCTGTTAAGGCAAAGGTACTCTTCTCCTTCCTGAGTGCTGTTAGGGCTTATCAGCTCACAGGGATGGCTGGAATCAATGATGACTATAACACCCTTTGTAATGGGGAGTGCAGAGAAAAAGAGAGCAAGCTGGGCAGTCAGGCAAGGAAAGGGAAATTAGAAGGAAAAGAGAGGGTGACTGGCTCCTAAAGAGAACTAGCATTCTCCCTTTCTGACAGAGTCTGTCTTATACCCCACCAAAGAAAAACTCTCTGAAGGGATGGTCACGTAGCTGGAGGTCTGGAATCTGGTGTCTCACAGCTTTGAGAAGATAAGTGCCAGTGAGATAACAGAATGCCATTTGGGCAATTTGGTCAGTCTCAAGGATCACTGTGATTTAGTCTTTGTTTTCAAGGTCAATATAACAAGCCATCTTATCAGTAAGACCCCAGGTGGACCCTACCATCCTTGTTTACTGATATGGCAGGAAATACTCCAGTTCTCAAAAGAGGTGAGGTTCAAAATGTGGCCAGCGATGAAGGCTTTTACAGCATCCTGAGCTGAGGAAAGCACAGGGCTTGGGGGCTTAGGGAGAGGGGTGTACAGAAGAAAATGTTGAGGGACAAAGGTTGCCCCAGGGGACAAATCTCTCTGGGGAAATGTCACCTCCAGCACAGGCCCCCTTTCTAATGGAAATTTCTCTTATAAATGCAGATTTCCCTTACAAAGGGGCAACTGCTACTCCTTTGCAGTTACTCAGAGTAATTAATTCAGAATAATCCTGTGACAAGGATACATTTCCTGGGCTGTCCAAGTCTGCCATCCTTCAATGATGGGCTGTTGATTTTCAAAGCCTGGGCCAGGGATGGAAATTGACCAGGACCAAAAGCCACAAAAATTGCTGATCTCACTAAGATTTAGCCTCTTTCTTTATCTAGGGTTAATTTCCAGAGCCAGAAAATGTTGATTCTGACAATTTGGGCCAGTTTTTTTGTTCTTGTTGCTTTTATGGAGGAGATTTTCGAAGGTGTTCCTACGGCGTGCATTTTCGCTGACACCGGAGAATGAATTGATTTTTGTATCGACTTTGTACCCTGTGTTCTCACTAAATTTCGCTGTTACTTTTAATAGCTATTTTGCCGTTTTCTTAGTATTTTCTACATTGATTATTTCATCTGCAACTAATGACATTTTTAAGTCTTTCTTTCTAATCTGTAATCTCTCCTTTTTGCTTTACACTGATTTGGATCTCCAGAATCACTGGACAGAAATGATCAGAGAACATCTCTGCTCATTCTCTAAATTTAGGAAGAAAACATTAAACCGTTCACTGTTACGTGCTAGGTTGCTTCAGCTGTGTCTGACCCTTTGCAATCCCATGGACTGTAGCTCCTCTGTCCCTGAAATTTCCCAGGCAAGAATACTGGAGTGGGTTGCCATTTCCTACTCCAGGAGATCTCCAACCCAGGGATCGAAGCCAAGTCTTCTGCATTGGCAGGAAGGTTCTTTACCCCGAGACACCAGAGAAGCCCTTAAATAAATAAAGAGATTTTTAAAAATCTTAAGTAAAAGAAAAAATACAAATGACAAAACATTACGATGTAATTTATTTTACCATGTTTTTTCCTTAGTAGTCTCTTAGATACTGACAGATCTTATGATCTATGATGTTGTAGCCACGCGTTCCGGGAAACAAACTCACTCAGAAGGACAATGCAGATAGTGGAGTGCAGTTTATTACACCAGAAAGCCCAAGGCAGAGTCTCCTCTTAGCCAAGGACCCTGAGCAGTTTTTGTATGGTCCTTATTTATATACCTTGCTGCTGCTGCTGCTAAGTCGCTTCAGTCGTGTCCGACTCTGTGCGACCCCATAGACCGCAGCCCACCAGACTCCTCTGTCCCTGGGATTCTCCAGGCAAGAATACTGGAGTGGGTTGCCATTTCCTTCTCCAGTGCATCAAAGTGAAAAGTGAAAGTGAAGTCGCTCAGTCGTGCCCAACTCTTAGCGACCCCATGGACTGCAGCCCACCAGGCTCCTCCATCCATGGGATTTTCCAGGCAAGAATACTGGAGTGGGTTGTCATTGCCTTCTCTCTATATATATACCTTATATATATATATAAAACCTTATATACCCTAAGTGTACATGCTCAAACCCACCTCCTCAAATTCTCTGAAACTAGTCTGAACAAAGGAAAAGAAAGATACAATCAAAGTTAACCTATGATTCGTATGCCTTAAGCCTAGGTAGTTAACAGTGGACAATTATCAATAGGCCTGTGGTCATACCGCAATAAGCATAATAGAATTTATGATTCTATTTGGTTACACAAATAATTAGGGTATTCTTTTATGCAACAGAGAGTCTAGGTATGAGCCCTGGGGTTCTTCCATCCAGGGGTCTGGTTTTCCAGTTGGTATGTCATTTCCATAGATACTAGGCATATAGCTCAAAGTCCACAGTCCAGCCCAAGATGAAGTCCTGCTTTCAAGACGGAGCCTGTTCTGTCTGTTTCCTCCTTCAATGGCACCTTATATTAAATAGCATTGTGGTAATATTTTCATCCTGTTGCAGAAACCAGTAATCGAGAAACCAAACACCACATTCAAAGAGTTGGAGAACTCAGGTTTATTATGCTGATGGGCCCAGAAGAGTTAACACTCAAAGCTCTGAGCCCCAAAGTGGTTACAGAGTTTTTATAGACAGACTATAGTGGGCAACACTAACTGCTAATAAGCTGGTTTAAACTAGGGGTTTTGCATGCACTGGAACAGCAGTCAAGATGGGGAGGGATAGGCATGATTAAGCAGGTTGGCAGGGGCTGGGCAATTGCAAAGAGCAGGATGAGGGTGAGTGAGATAAGCTCCAGTTCCTAGTATTGTAAGTCCCCACTTTCTGAGACTACATGACCTACGTGATCCAAACTTTGCAAGGAGCAAGCTGAGTTACAAAGGCAGAACGAACAAGCAGGAGGTTATGTAAAATTTTAACTTTTCATCTTCATTCTCGCCTCTTGATACTTTTATCACTCATTGTAGAAATCATCATCTCATGTTCTGGTAGGACATTCAGAGCGCCCCACCGTTTAGGGGGTTATATTGAGCTGGACAGGGAGGCCTGGCGTGCTGTGATTCATGGGGTCGCAAAGAGTCGGACACGACTGAGCAACTGAACTAAACTGAACTGAACTGAGCTAATACCATTTGTAACTGTATGGATTCAATCCGAGAGGTTATGAACTGGGTAATTACATTAAGAACACAAGGGCCAAACAAGAGCACTGCAAAGACCACGAAGAGAGGACCTGTTAAAGGGAGAAGCCACAACGCCCAGCTCCAGATATCGTTCCAATTACCCCAGGGATTAGCTAGTTTCTCTCTCCTTTTTATGATTTGTTCCCTTAGCTGTTGGGCCATGTCCCTGACTATTTCTGATTGGTTTATATAAAAGCAGCATTCTTCATTCAAGAAGAGGCAGAGTCCCCTCTTTTCAGCTGTCAGTAGGTCTAGCCCTCTCCTATTCTGTAAAACCACCTCAGCCAGGGTGTCTAGTTGGTTCTGTAATGAAGAGCACAGCAATGATGCCGATTAGGGATAGAGGCCAGGGCTGACAATGAAAATCCATCGTTATTTCAATATCCAGATCCTCAAGCTTCCTCCGTGTGTTGACCAGCCAGCTGCTGGAGTGTGGCCGGAGCAAGGCTGAAGAATCCTCAAGCTTCTGCCATGAGTTGACTAGGTCAGCTTCCGGAGTGACTACAGCAGGGCTCAGCATCCTTCATGGGTGAGGGCTGTTGTCTTTGGAACTGGACCTTGAGGTTTTCAGGGTCCTGAATGGCTTTCCAGGTGTCCTCATCACAGGGAGCTGCTGCCTTCTTGACTCTGGTGTGATGGATACAAGGGATGACACCTATAACTTTAATAGCAGTAGGGGTTGCCAGGATGACCATGTGAGGGCCTATCCAAACTGGAAGAAATGGTTCCTTTTTTCAGTCTTTAACCCATATCTCATCTCCTGGCTGATAGGGATGAACCCAATTGCCCAGAGGAATGGGTGTCCTTCCTAAGGTTTCTCGGGCAATATGGCAGAAGACTGTTCCCAGGGTCTGGAGGTGTTGGGACAGCTCCAGGTCAGCTAGTTGTTGGTGGTCTCCCTTGAGCTTTTCTATCACTGTGGGTGGTCTCCCATATAAGATCTCAAAGGGAGAATAGCCTGAGGATCTCAGGGTGCATTTACGGAGGGAGGTAAGAGTCCACAGAATGATAAGGCAGCTTGTCCCAGCACTGGGTGTTGGCCGGGGTATATTCTTGTCATACTACTACTTGGAGAAACAAACTTAACAAGAAAGATACATGGCCCAAAGATTAATAGAAGTAGGAAAGCTGCTGTGGGGCTAGCCAGGAGAACCAAGCCCAGACATTTGTTCATGACTTTAGTGTTTCTCTAAAGGTCCATCTAGTGAAAGCTATGGTTTTTCCCGTAGTCATGTATGGATGTGAGAGTTGGACTATAAAGAAAACTAAACACTGAAGAATTGATGCTTTTGAAGTATGGTGTTGGAGAAGATTCTTGAGAGTCCCTTGGACAGTAGGGAGGTCCAACCACTCCATCCTAAAGGAAATCAGTCCTGAAAATTCATTGGAAGGACTGATGCTGAAGCTGAAACACCAATACTTTGGCCATCTGATGCGAAGAACTGACTCATTTGAAAAGGCCCTGATGCTGGGAAAGATTGAAGGCAGGAGGAGGAGGGGACAACAGAGGATGAGATGGTTGGATGGCATCACCAGCTTAATGGACGTGAGTTACAGTAAGCTCCAAGAGTTGGTGATGGACAGGGAAACCTGGCCTGCTGCAGTCCATGGGGTCGCAAAGAATTGGACATGACTGAGCGGCTGAACTGAACTGAAATGAATTGGAGGTATGAGAAGATGTAAGAATTTGGACTCATAAAAATCTTTACCTGAAAACTTCTCACTCTCTGAAGGCCTGTTTTCCTGGGTTTTTCCCAGACCACAGAGTGCCTTATTTTTTGTCCCTGAACTCCTTTCAAGGGGTGTTGAAGTTCAGCATCTTGTAGTGGTCATGATTTAATCTTTGTAGAGGCAACTGGCAAGGGCCAACTTCCAGTCTGCAGGGCCCCCTCATAGCAATGAAGGGGCCGTGACCGTATTTGGGGGGCCTTTCATGGTCACTGTGTCCTGTGGTGCTGGGGAGGCTCACTCCCAGGTCTAACAAAGATTCCACTGACGGGCCACTCACCGTGTTGTCACTAGACCAGGCCTGGTAAGTAGCAAAAGTCTCTGGACCATACCTGTCTCACTAGACTCTTGGTCCAGGAAAATATTTCTTCTTGCTGCTGCTTCCCATATCTAGAGTTACATTATTACAATTATTGATCTCATATGGAACTGCATATCAGTATTTTATCACAGGCTCAGTCACACATTTGGTAACATAAGAAATAATCTTCTGAAACAAGCTACATAGAAAATAATGTAGCTAGCAGTTATTAGTAAGGTCACAAGCAAGAATTTAAGTCAAGAACTTTCACTGGGTATAGCCTGGTATACCCCAGGTCATCTGACTCAGTTAAATGGTTATAGCCAAGTGTTCATCTCCTGGTTGTACATCATGAAGCATCTGACCTTTATCCAAAGATTGGTTACTGAGATAAGCTTTCGAAACAACCTTAGTGTGTCCTTTTTAATAACTTAATTAAATCTTTTAGCAATATAATATAACAAGGAACTATTTCAGAAGTGAGACTTAGTAAGCACAGACCTTAATTAACAAAACTAGAACTTAACATTCAGTAAAATTTTTTTTTTCTTTTTGGAGAACTCATTGTGAGGGCATTAACACTGTAGCCAGGGAAGGCTTTAACCCATCAATGAAAATGAGGTCTGTCAGGGAGCTGGGAAAAGCCAAGTGGTTGTCTTGGATTTCCCATAGCCCTGTCTCTTTGATTTTCAGCTGTTGTTTAGCCATTTTTAATTTCCTGGCAGTTCTTGGATGCAACCTCAAAAATGACAGAATGATCTCTGTTCGCTTCCAAGGCAAACCATTCAATATCATAGTAATCCAAATCTATGTCCTGACTTCAGTAATGCTGAAGAAGCTGAAGTTGAACGGTTCTATGAAGACATACAAGACCTTCTAGAACTAACACCCAAAAAATATGTCCTTTTCATTATAGGAGACTGGAATGCAAAAGTAGGAAGTCAAGAAACACCTGGAATAACAGGCAAATTTGGCCTTGGCGTACAGAATGAAGCAGGACATAGGCCAATAGAGTTTTGACAAGAGAATGCACTGGTCATAGCAAACACCTTCTTCCAGCAACACAAGAGAACACTATGCACATGGACATCACCAAATGGTCAACACCAAAATCAGATTACATTGACTATATTCTTTGCAGCCAAATATGGAAATGCTATATACAGTCAGCAAAAACAAGACTGGGAGCTGACTGTGGCACAGATCATGAACTCGTTATTGCCAAATTTAGACTTAAATTGAAGAAAGTAGGGAAAACCACTACACTATTCAGGTATGACCTTGATCAAACCCCTTATGATTATACAGTGGAAATGACAAATAGATTTAAGGGACTAGATCTGATAGACAGAGTGCCTGATGAACTATGGATGGAAGTTCATGACATTGTACAGGAGACAGGGATCAAGACCATTCCCAAGAAAAAGAAATGCAGAAAAGCAAAATGACTCTCCAAGAAGGCCTTACAAATATCTGTGAAAGGATATAAGCATCGGAACGCAGAGTTCCAAAGAATAGCGAGGAGAGATAAGAAAGGCTACCTCAATGATCAGTGCAAAGAAATAGAGGAAAGCAATAGAATGGGAAAGACTAGAGATCACTAAACCAGGGGAACATTTATGCAAAGATGGGCTCAATAAAGGACAGAAATGGTATGGACCTAACAGAAGCAGAAGATACTAAAAAGAGGCAGCAAGAATACAGAGAAGAACTGTACAAAAAACATTTTCATAATGTATATGATCACAATGATATGATCACTCACCTAGAGCCAAACATCCTGGAATGTGAAGTCAAGTGGGCCTTAGGAAGCATCACTATGAACAAAGCTAGTGCAGGTGATGAAATTCCAATTGAGCTGTTTCAAATCCTGAAAGATGATGCTGTGAAAGCGCTGCACTCAGTATGCCAGTAAATTTGGAAAACTCAGCAGTGACCACAGGACTGTAAAAAGTCAGTTTTCATTCAATCCCAAAGAAAGGCAACACAAAGAATGTTCAAACTACCACAAAATTGCACTCATCTCACACACTAGTAAATTAATGCTCAAATTCTCCAAGCCAAGCTTCAACAATACTTGACCCGTGAACTTCCAGATGTTCAAGCCAGTTTTAGAAAAAGCAGAGGAACCAGAGATCAAATTTCCAACATCTGCTGGATCATCGAAAAAGCAAGAGAGTTCCAGAAAAACATCTACTTCTGCTTTATTGACTATGCCAAAGCCTTTGACTGTGTAGATCACAATACACTGTGGAAAATTCTGAAAGAGATGGGAATACCAGACCACCTGACCTGCCTCTTGAGAAATCTGTATGCAAGTCAGGAAGCAACAGCTAGAATTAGACATCGAAAAACAGACTGGTTTCAAATAGGAAAAGGAGTACATGAAGGCTGTATATTGTCACCCTGTTTTAAACTGATATGCAGAGTACATCATGAGAAACTCTGGGCTGGATGAAGCACAAGCTGGAATCAAGATTGTAGGGAGAAATATCAATAACCTCAGATATGTAGATGACACCACCCTTATGGCAGAAAGTGAAGAACTAAAGAGCCTCTTGAGAAAGTGAAAGAAGAGAGTGAAAAAATTGGCTTAAAGCTCAACTTTCAGAAAACTAAGGTCATGGCATCTGGTCCCATCACTTCATGCAAATAGATAGGGAAACAGATGAAACAGTGACAGACTTCATTTTTTGGGGCTCCAAAATCACTGCAGGTGGGGACTGCAGCCATGAAATTAAAAAAAGCTTACTCCTTGGAAGGAAAGTTATGACCAACCTAGATAGTATATTAAAAAGCAGAGATATTACTTTGACAACAAAGGTCCGTCTAGTCAAGGCTATGGTTTTTCCATTAGTTATATGTGGATGTGAGAGTTGGACTATAAAGAAAGCTGAGCGCCAAAGAATTGATGCTTTTGCACTGTGATGTTGGAGAAGACTCTTGAGAGTCCCTTGGACTGCAAGGAGATCCAACCAGTCCATCCTAAAGGAAATCAGTTCTGAATACTCATCAGAATGACTGATGTTGAAGCTGAATCTCCAATACTTTGGCCACCTGATGTGAAGAGCTGACTCATTGGAAAAGACCCTGATGCTGGGAAAGATTGAAGGCAGGAAGAGAAGAGGAGGAGATGGTTGGATGGCATCACTGACTCAGTGGACATGAGTCTGAGTAAACCCTGGGAGTTGGTGATGGTTAGGTAGGCCTGGCATGCTGCAGTCCATGGGGTTGCAAAGAGTCAGACACGACTGAGGGACTGAACTGAACTGACTTCACCAAAGTAACAAAAAGATTTTAAAAACAAATATATATCACTTAAAGGTAAAGAAATTCATACTCTGTTATCAAAGCTCCATTTTAAGAGAAGTTTGTTCTCTCAACAGAGAGAAGACTAAATTCCAGTCTGGTACCAGCTTACTGTTAATAACAAAATCTGTTTATCTGCTTAATCTTAGAAAATCTTTCCCATAAATATTGAAGAACTAGCAGTATTCTTCTAAAGGTATGAGAGTAAAACCATAGAAGGCAAGTTTAAAATCTGATTCTATTGCAATTGACAAGTAAATTGGTTATTATTGTGATATGTAATACTTTAATATGATAACTAGAATTATAGTTGACCATATATTATCAGGGCATATCAGGTCTATATGAATTTCACACAATTTTAGGCCATCTATATTAGTAACAGCAACCATACAGTATAACCTGAAAAGATTTATCACCCCTTCAACAGTACTTCCCATGTAACTTAACATGTCCAATGAACCTAGGTAGATTAATACCTCTTTGGGACATCCTAGGAGCCCTCTGAAGCATCCCAAAGTTAGCTAGAAGTCAAGTTATTTAGGAAGTTTTATTGATCAATATCAAAAGAGTTTATAACACTCAGTCAGGTAGAATTATATAAGTTACTGTGAAATAATAGTTATTTACTTAGCCAAAGTTAACAACAGATTTCAAAGGTAAATATAGAACAGATCAATTAAGAGGTATAAAAACTTAAATCTATTATTAAAAGCAGTTCAGCATCTGAAAACGTATGTCCTCTTAACAGAGAGAAAAGCCAAATTCAAGTTTTGAACCAGCTTACTTTCAACTCATTTAGGTAAACGTAATTAAATTTATTTTAAACTTAGTCCTAACCATGCATGAAAATGTTTTTCAGGGTCCACTTTCCACAAACCTTCTAATCACTTTCTATAACAGCCGCCTATAAGTCAGACCTACTTTCTTTTCCCTTCATAAAATGGAATTTTATTTTTTTGTACTTTTTATATTAAAAACATATATCCTACTTTCTTATTAGATTAGCAAACAAACATTAATACTAGATATTTAATATTGAATATTTCCCAGTTCATGTGAATCTGGAATTTATTTAGGTTAATTTTTCTTGTATTTAGAATTGTTTGATTTGTAAGTGCTTAGTTTTCTTTAGGAGAAGGAAATGGCAACCCACTCCAGTGTTGTTGCCTGGAGAATCCCAGGGATGGGGGAGCCTGGTGGGCTGCCGTCTGTGGGGTCGCACAGAGTCGGACACGACTGAAGCGACTTAGCAGCATCAGCAGCAGTTTTCTTTAGGCCAATTAAATTAGAACTCATTTACAACTTTAACAATATTATCAGGAAAAAAAAAAAGATATACACTGAGACATATGTAAATCCAGACAGACAGACAGAGATCTTATAGTTTTCTGTTTGAGATTTAAAATATCTCTTTGACCCCATTTTCCTTCTTTGCTTGAAGTTCTAATTTTCCCAAGGCTGAGGTCTCAGACAAAGTTGGCTCTGTATTTCAAGGACATGGAAAGGGTTAACTTCGAGCTTTTCCCTGGGCAGGCCTTTTAACAAGCTAGTTGTTTCTAATTGCATATACAAAAAGAATTGGTTTCCCAGTTTTCAAAAAGAAAAAAAAATTTCTTTTACTCCATTCAATCAGTTATCATGCACTCACATTTAGAGGCTATCACCATGCCTCCCTTCTCCTGAGTCCCCAGGTTTCCTTAACTATTGCTCCTTTCCTGGGAGATCCAAGGAGGTGATCAGTCTCCTCTTCTACCCATTGGAGTAGGACCAGATTGGAGACAAGCCCTGGGGCCTTAACTTATCCTGTGGCTGTTCCTGGTGAGTTGATCCATCCCTCCAATGAGTCCAGTCAGGGCTCGGCCATCTGGAGAGTCGGAACACTGGTCCGAAAGAGAACCCAGAATACTGTCAGGTGGCGCGCCTCCTCGTTCATTTTGGGGCTCCTTTGCTCCAGCCGGGCCAAGCCACCAGTCCAGCGACTGAAGGAGCTGGCGTGGCTGGAGTTTCACTGGGACCTCCAGAAATGTTGCAGAAACCAGTAATCTAGAAACCAAGCACCACACTTGCAGAGTTGGAGAATTCAGGTTTATTACGCTGGTGGGCCCAGAGGAGTTAACACTCCAAGCTCTGAGCCCCAAACAAAGGGGTTACAGAGCTCTATAAAAGCTACAGACTATAGTGGGCAACACTAGCGGCTAATAGGCTGGTTTAAACTAGGGGTTTCACATGCACGGGAACAGCAGTCAAGACAGGGAAGGGGATGCCTGACCTTTACATTGACAGGCATGATTAAGCAGTTTGCAGGAACCAGGCAATTGCAAAGAGAAGGACAAGGATGAGTGAGATAAGCTCCAGTTTCTAGTATTATAAGTCCCCACTTTCTAAGACTATGTGACCCAGACTTGCAAGGAGCAAGCTGAGTTACAGAGGCAGAACGAGCAGGAAGTTATGTAAAACTTTAACTTTTCCTCTTAAATCCCTTCGTCTTAAGGGATTTTTAAAAACCAAATAATTAAGAAAAAAATGATTCTGCATTATACCTTGAGGATTGAGGAGGTGGCTCCATGTACCATTTAGTGTGCCTCTTGAGTATAATTGACCAGCAGCACCCAATAAGAAGAGTATAAAAACAGAACTATGATATAATATAATAATATAACATTATAGTTTACTATAATATACATGCTTCCACAAAGCTTTCAGGTAAAATAAAATACTGCTCTCTTTAACTAATTCTTCTTTTATTACTTATCACTATTGTGTGCCAGAATACAAGGCAAGTATTTCCACTACCAAGATGTCATTTTACCAGACAAGATAAATTAAAATGTGAATAAAACTCAGTACCTTCCCTAAAAATGCTGTGTTCTACAGTGCTACTGTTAACTAGAACTCAGTTTCCTAATGAAAAACAAATTTTTCACCTTCTGGGAAATCATTTCTCATTTGCTCAACATTTACAAAAAGCCTACAACGTATTAAGTACACTCCCAGGTACCAGACACAAAGATAAAAGAAGCACAGGTTGCTATGCCCAAGGGAATTATGACTTGTTCCCTGGTGGCTCAGATGGTAGAGTCTGCCTGCAATGCAGGAGACCTGGGTTCAATCCCTGGGTCAGGAAGATCCCCTGGAGAAGGAAATGGCAATCCACTCCAGTATTTTTACCTGGAAAATCCCATGGACAGAGGAGCCTGGCCGGCTCGAACACGACTGAGCAACTAAGACACACACAATATAAACATTAGCAATACAGTTGACTCTTGAACAACCTGAGGGTTAAGGGCACCAACCCCCTGCTCAGTCAAAAATCCACAGGTAACTTTTGACTCCCCCCAAAACTTAACTACTAAATAGCCTCCTGTTGACCATAAGCTTTACTGACAACACAAGAGGTTGATTAAGAGGTATTTTGCATGTTACATGTATTATGCACTGTATTCTTACAGTAAAGCCAGCTAGAGAAAAGAAAATCATAAGGAAGAGAAAACACACTTAAGATACTGCTCTATATTTATCAGTACCAGAAGTTTGCAAGATGAATTGTCAGTACCTATATCATATGTTTATATAATGCAAAAGAATGTAGATGATTTATGTATTACTAACACTTGATATCAAAAAATACAAGACAATGTGAAAAAGAAATCCATGTTTATTTATGGACATAATGATTTGTGTGTTGATAATGAAGAGGTAACACTATGATTACTTCATGATAGACTGCTGCTGCTGCTGCTAAGTTGCTTCAGTTGTGTACGACTCTGTGCGACCCCATAGACAGCAGCCCACTAGGCTCCCCCGTCCCTGGGATTCTCCAGGCAAGAACACTAGAGTGGGTTGCCATTTCCTTCTCCAATGCATCAAAGTGAAAAGTGAAAGTGAAGTCACTCAGTCATGTCCAACTCTGTGCGACCCTATAGATGGCAGCCCACCAGACTCTTCCGTCCATGGGACTTTCCAGGCAAGAGTACTGGAGTGGGGTGCCATCGCCTTCTCTGCACGATAGACTAGAGTCACCAATATGATCGCTCAGAGCCCAACTGATACACTAATGAATAAACAGTTATAACCATTTTTTGCATGCAGTACCCCAGCCATATTCAGAATACAGTATTGGAAACATTATTACATTTTAATAAACCTCCTGTGCTAATAGACTGTTACGCAGTTTCTCCAGTTAGGAGAGAGAGAGGCATACTGTCCGGTAAGGTAATTCTTTAAAAGCAAAGTTACAAAACAATAAGAAAGCTAACAGATTATCCATCACACTGTTAATTATCACTGTTAATGACACTGTTAATTATCAGTTAACACATTGTCAATTATTTTGTATTAAACATCACTCCCGTTATGCCTGCATAAGCCTGAGCTATTCACTTCAGTGCCAGTCTTGCACACAGTGTTCTAACACAATGAATATCAGATGATGATGACAATGACACAGAACGTCTTATTAAGTTCTTGCCTCACAGGTACTGGATTTTCACATGAAGACATTCACACACCTAGCACACAAATCTCCTAAAATGCACTGGGAATTTTTGATCAGTATGCAATAGATGGATCAGATGCACCACGTAAAAAGCTAAACCCTTATGGAATCTGTCACAACATTGCTTCTGTTTTATGTTTTGGTTTTTTGGCCACGAGGCATGTTGGATCTTAACTCCCCAACCAGGCATCAAATCTGAACCCCTCCATTGGAAAATGAAGTCTTAACCTGCCAGGGAAGTCCCACACATTCTTTGATAATTTATTTTTTTCTTTTAAGGTTTTATTGTTTGCATATATTTACAACACTTTATGAGTTTAAGTCTACTGCATTGCAGGCAGATTCTTTACCAACTGAGCTGCAAGGGAATCCTTAAGTCTACTAAAAACAAAATTGAAGAGAGGAAGCATGAGATTTCCAAAACCGGGATTAATTGTGAACATACTGGAAGAAAAGACCTATTAGAACAGAGAGGCAATAGATGTGACTCACACACACACTTCGTAATTGATATTGACCATCTAACCAGCTCCTGTCGTTAGAGTTCAGGTAGGGTGCTCACCTAGGCTTAGCGAGGTCCAGCATAGGGCAGTGGGCACCACAGGCACACACCTGTGACCAGGTCACCCTGATGCTAAACTCATCCTCTATGTGCTGAAGCACAAGATGATTTTCAGTTTTCTTCATTTTATGGGGGAAAATCCGTATGTCAGACTTTTTCCTATGGAAGGGATTTTAACTGGGCAATCTGGTTCTATAAGAAAACAACAGCCAACATGTTAGATATTTTGTATCAGCATATCATAAACAGAAATGCACAGCTCGCTTTTTGTATATTCGCATTTAAAATAAAACAGCTGTTGTACATCTAAACTTGTTTTAAGAGAGGGATTTAATATACTTTATATAACTTATACAATACTATTCTTTCCAACAATTCAGCTTTTAAGAGATGAAAATGATGGAGTGTTTGAACATATACATTTGTGTTGTTTTGAAAGTGGAGTACAGAGTGTTGATTTTGCAGGGTGGCATTTTTATGTGTGACTTGAGGCAACATCCTGACTTTGCTCTTCCTCTCAGCACAGTTGGTACAAGCTGGGGGCTTTGGCTTTGTCAGTGGAGGGATAACTGGGGAGTCAGAGCGTGAGTAATAAGCACACTGACTATATTGGCTTGGGGCTTCCCTGATGGCTCAGTGGGTAAAGAATCTGCCTGCAATGCAGGAGACACGGGAGACGTGGTTCAATCCCTGGGTCAGGAAGATCCCCTGCAAAAGGAAAATGGCAACCCACTTCAGTATTCTTGCCTGGAAAATCCCATGAATCAAGGAGCGCTTGTGGGCTACAGTCACAAAGAGATCA
>NW_011494680.1:7074528-7091724 GCF_000754665.1 Bison bison bison
ATGACTGAGCAACTTTTTACGCATATATTGAGTATATATTCATATGAGCCTTATATGAAATAAAATATTTAGAGGAAATACAAAGTAGATTTGCAAACCTTTAAAAATCAAGGTACAATCCTTGAAAAAGAAAGTCTATAATTAAAGTTGAATAATCTAATTATAATTTGAAGGTCAGTGAATCCATAGTGAATGAAAAGTACCAAGGATTTTTGACACTTACCAATTCTTGCTTTCTTTTCTTCTTTTCAAGGAGATGACAAAATTTGTATGAGCGTGTTTTTTGCCCTAACATTTGTCAATGTTATCATTAAAATTGTTCATAATTCGAAAGTTGAATTCAATACCAGGAGAATAAATACTAATATTCACATTACAGAAATTAATAGGAAAATGATATTCTAATAATCAGTAAATTCAAATGATAAAAAAGCTTAAATGCTTACAGAAAAGAAGTCATTTTTTTGTTCAGAAAATAATTCCTAAGTTACCCTGACAGCAGCCATAAAATGTAATTGTAATCCTCAGATGATGTCTATAACTCAGATCTGGACACACCATCACCCACTCTCTCCTATCCAGCTACCAATGTGGCAGTGAGGACACTTAAGAGATGACACACGTGGAGATGGCCTTTACCAGAGCAGACAAAAAGCATCTCTACGGAGACAGAGTAAGCCACTCATGTGTGTGAGTGTGTGTGCATGTACTCTTAGGCAAGTTCAACATTTTGCAACTCCATGGACTGTAGACCGCCAGGCTCCTCTGTCCATGGGATTCTCCAGGCAAGAATACTAGAGTGAGTGCTGCTGCTGCTGCTGCTAAGTCACTTCAGTCATGTCCAACTCTGTGTGACCCCATAGACAGCAGTCCACCAGGCTCCCCCGTCCCTGGGATTCTCCAGGCAAGAACACTGGAGTGGGTTGCCATTTCCTTCTCCAATGCATGAAAGTGAAAAGTGAAAGTGAAGTCGCTCAGTCATGTCTGACTCTTCGAGACCCCATGGACTGCAGCCTACCAGGCTCCTCCTTCCATGGGATTTTCCAGGCAAGAGTATTGGAGTGGGGTGCCATCGGAGTAGACATACCCTTCTCCAGAGATATTCCTGACCCAGGGATCGAACCTGCGTCTGCTACACTGCAGGCGAGTTCTTTATACCGCTGAGCCATCAGGAATGCCCCGAAAATCATCACTACAAAGTCAGAATAAATAAGTCATTTGTACTACATTATAGACTTATATGTTTAAAAGTGTGCTTGTTTTTATCCATTGATGTAGACATTTTATAATGTATGCATTCAAACTCTGAATTGTTGGGGAAAATGTCATAAAAGTTATATAACCAGCTGGTGAGATTCCACTTGTGTCAACAGGCGGGCAAACACAGAATAACCTATTTTTTTTAACTCTCAGAAAGAATAATGATGATCTGAAATTTCCCCAAACCCTCCTCTAGTCAGGGAAGTGAACACAGCTGAAAACACAATCCCTTTTGAATCCTTCTGAAAGATTTGCAGAATTTACATAAATCCAGCAGGGGACTGTACTAACTGTGTGTTAGCAACAGTGTCTATATTTTATGGCTTTCTGTTATGCAAAAATACTCTTCAGAAGATATATTTAAGTCACATGAATTAAAAAAAAATCACAAGTGCCATGTATATATTAGAGGTACACATAAAGACGTCACCTGTAGGTTGAAAGTGAAAGCGAAAGCGAAAGTCGCTCAGTCGTGTCCGACTCTTTGTGAGCCCGTGGACTGTAGTCCATGGAATTCTCTAGGCCAAAATAGTGGAGTGGGTAGCCTTTCCCTTCTCCAGGGGATCTTCCCAACCCAGGGACTGAACCCAGGTCTCCCACATTGCAGGCGGTTTCTTTACCAGCTGAGCCATAAGGGAAGCCCAAGAATATTGGAGTGGGTAGCCTATCCCTTCTCCAGGGTATCTTCCTGACCCAGGAATTGAACTGGGGTCTCCTGCATTGCAAGCAGATTCTTTACCAACTGAGCTATGAAGGAAGCCCGCATAGGTTATATACTTCAATTTTTTGTACATCTCGTATTTTATATATTGAGAAACAAGTCCTATCTCTGGACCCTAACCCTTAACAAAAAACACTTAGTACTTTTTCAAACAATTAAAAATTTCACAATAGTTAGTGGCTATAAAACATGTAATCTCTCAGGTGGGATGTCCTTGACTATAAGTAAAATAAACCTCCATTTCATTTTGGCTTAAAACATAAGGTCATTAATTACTTCCCAAACAGAAAGTCTAGAAATATGACCACTCCAATGATGCTCAAACCCACTCCTCTGCACACTTTTGACTTTGTCCTCCCGATGTGCTAGCCTCATCCTCCGTCGCCAATCATCGCATCCATTGGAAATGCAGGAAACAAGGCAGTTAGGAGGTAATCATTTCCCAACATCTTACACCAAGAATCCGCTTCATAGTGCTGAATCGGCTGTTCATTCCTAATTAACCAGTCACTCTGGAGGGGAAAGAGATTATGAGGAAGGGCTCAACTTGAGGATCAATTTGAGGGCATTGAGGAGCCAACCTCCAGAAGCCCTACATCTTAATCCTTGGATGTGATGTTCCAGGACTGGAGCTTCCCTGGGGAGAACCCAGGGGCTGTGAACACAGTGCTGATTAATAAACATCATGTTTTACCTTCAAATAGGTGACGACTTTATTGTTCAATTATCCATTGCTAAAACAAAACATTCTCCTTTCCAGGCAAATGATAATAGCGGGCTGATAAGCAACAGCATTGGAAAGGATACCCTCTCACCTCTACCAAAACCTAGTTCTGGGTGTTTCTGTAAACTCCAGCCTTCCAGATGGCGAGTGCACGGTGCAGCACTGGTGTTTAAAGTCTCTCTAACTGTTGTCGTAAAAAGCTACTATCTAATACACTGCATCTTGTTCCCCTTAGCACACTCTGCTCTCTGCAGTCCACGGACACTCGGTTTGCACACAATGAACACAGAAGCTTAGAGAGGTGGAAAATATACATTAAAGGACTTTCTATTCATAAAATTACTTGGAACGAAACTGTGTAATCTGTGGTAGTCAGGGTGTACAGCCTTCAATCTATCAGGCAATGAGACCCTACCTGTGTCAATAGCGGACCAAACACAGAATAACCTTTTTCTAAATTCACAGAACAAAGTTACAATGATGGCCTGACTTTTCCCCAACTCCCCTCCCTAAGCAGTGCTTGTGACTGAAAATATAATTGTCCTCAGGCCCGTTTGAGAGATGTGTGGGATTTGCAGAAATTCAGCAGGAGATCACACTAAGTGTATTTCAATCAGCAGGAGAACTCTGTACTTCGTGGTTTTCTTCTGTGCAAAAATGCCCCTCAGAAGATGTACTTTAAGACATACTTTAAGGTGAATATTTTAAAAATACAAGTGCCTGTACATATTAGAGCTGAAGGTGAATGCATGAAAAATTGCTCATAATTTTAAAGGAAACCTTGCGTTGATGGCCAACTGCTCCCTTCTGTGGGAAGTAATGAGCTTTGATTATAACTTGGGTTTTGATTTAAACATCCTCCTTAAATATTAGTCTTGAAGCTGTATTTATAATATGTCACTTGAGGAGCAAAATGAGAAAAAATGAACAAGGGGGTGAAATAAGGAAGCTTTTTTTACTGTGTGGCTTGATGTAGGAGCCGAAGCAGTATGGTAGGATAGAGTGGCAACAGCAGGTGGCACTGATGGAAAAGCAGCCATGTTCCTGGACAGGTATAGTAGAGCCTGTCCAGCACTCTTGACGTCAGAGCAGAACTAGAGAGACAGAAGATTAAAAAATCTTCTCAAATTTGGTGCTTAAACCTGAAAAAAAGAGGATATGATTTTGTGTGGCATGTGTGTGTGCTGTGTGCTCAGTCGTGTCTGACTCTTTGTGACCTCACAGACTGAGACTGCCAGGCTCCTCTGTCCATGGGATTCTCCAGGCAAGAATACTGGAGTGGGTTGCCATGCCCTTCTCCATGGGATCTTCTCAATGTAGCAGTCGAACCTGTGTTTTCCTGCATTGCAGGCAGATTCTTTACCACTGAGCCACCTGGGACACCCATATGGTTTTATGATCCCAAATCAAATAATAGCAATGCTAGACCCCTGAGTTTACCAGCTGGGGTTACTGTCTAGCCCCCAATCTGGCTTTCACGTCACAGCCAACCTGTAGTACCCCAAGGACTTGCAAATAGTGTAAAACAGATCCTTGCTTTGGAGAAGGGGATACTGAAGAGAACTGATTTAGTTTTTCTGAAGATTATCCCTCTATTGGTATCATGAATAGCCCTTAGAAATCCAAAGGCTTAAAAGATCTCCTTTGCTAAAATGACCCAGCCTGAAGTCTGCAATTATCATTTCAAAAGAAGGTGAAAAATATTAAAATTCTTTTGTGATTGAGTTTATTGGATGATTTACCAATTTTTTCCCCCAAACACAAAGTCCAGTGACCATCGCACCTTCGATACACAGATTTTCATTCCAAAATTTGGGAGGCAATAAATCTGCCGCCCAGATTACTGAATTAAAAGGGCTTCTTTCAGACATGCAAGTTAAAATGGCAAAGTCCCTACAATAGAACATATGAGAAAAACTTTGTGAACTTAACACAGGTGAATGCTTCATAAAGAGCACAAACATGCAGAAAAAAACTTTACAAAATCAAAGAAGTAATAAATCAGATGTCACTCAAATTAGAATCTTCTGAGCATCAAAAGACACTGTTAAAAAAATAAAAATGTAAGCACCAGTCTAGGAAGAAAATATTTACAATGCATATAAATGACAAAAGCTTGCATTTGGAATGTAAAATAAAATCTTAAGAAATGGTCACAAAATACAAAATAAGCACAATGATAAAGCAAATAACCAGAATAGACACTTTACAAACACAGATATAGGCTGTCCAGAGAGCACATGTTCAGTGTGGGGAAAATGCAAATAGAAACCACAATGCAATACCTTGGAATGGCTAAGATTAAGAGGGTGATAGTAAATATTAGCAAGATTAGGGAGCAAATGGGAACTTGTGCAGCTCTGGCAGAATGGTTTGGTAGATTCTTAGAAAGTTAGACATGTATATGTAAATATGTATAAAATTTAAAGTGTTGGCTTCCATGGGTGTGAGGGGTAAATTGCAAACGTGGGCTCCAGCATAGAGGCATGGAGGGTAAAATAGCTCTGTATACAGGTGAACACAGGTGTCTTCTGCCTGTGTTTGTGTGTGTTAATCACTCAGTCATGTTCAAATCTTTGCAACCCCATGGGCTGTAGCCCTCCAGGCTCCTCTGTCTATGGGATTCTCCAGGCAAGAATATTGGAGTGGGTTGCCGTGCCCTCCTCCAGGGGATCTTCCTGATCCAGGAATTGAACCTGTGTCTCCTGCATTGCAGACAGATTATCACAGAGCCACCAGGGAAGCTTCTGCCTGTATTTACATCCTTTGATTCTGTCTCCTTTCTTGTGCAGGAACATCTCTGCACAGTAACTGTGGGAATCCCCTCAGACCTCTGGAAACAGAAACTTTCCTGTTTGTAGAACTCATTGTAATTATGACCAGATACTTGATATATGCATGTCCTTTGAGAGCAGAAAATGCTTGTTTTGTTCAGTATTTGTCTTGTTGAATGTTGTTGAATGAATACAAAGCTTACATCCTCTCCAAATGGCCCCTGCTGCTTCCTCCATGCTCTTGGTCTGCTTCCCCCATCTGGGGAGCTAGGCTGGGAACACAACAGGACACCTCGGCAACTCCAAGCTTCCTACAAAAGATACAGGTATTTAAAAGCCATCTGTAAGTGCTACGAATGAGGCATTATTGGGATACACGAATACACACTGTGATTATGCTGGGCAGGCTAGACAGGCAGAGCTCCAGGCAGGATGGAAGTCTTGAGATAAGTTTTGCTGAAAGAGAGCAACTTGATTTGACAGAAAGAGTTAGAATAAGAAAATGCACCAAAGGGAAACATTGGCTTCATCCACTCAGTGCACATAGTTATGGGTGCACAAAGATAAACACCCATCAGCTCCTCATTGGATGCTGAAAATGCACAGGAGCAGGTGACCAGTCAATCACACCAGTGAAATGTGAGCATGTCTCTGCAGCTCTGTGTGTGAGAGATGGCTTTTGGCCGAACACCTGGATAAAGAGTCCAACACAGTAAGGGTTTATTTCTTCCCTGGGTGAGGGAATTTCAGGGCTGCTCTGAAACTCATGTGAGAACCTGGGATCTGTCCCCAGTGACACACAGGCTGGGGGGATGGGGCTGCAAGCGTGCCAGCACCTCGTTCTGTTGTGATGGGGGCCCAAGTGTGTCACCTGCACTGCTTGGTCAGTTTTGTCCACAGAGCAGGTAAGAGGGAGGGTGCAGACTCCCCTCAGGGCCTGGCACCCACATCTGCTCTTTCAGCAGCTTTAGCTGAATGGCCAGGTCTTCGCAGAAGCCCAGCCTGAAGGTGAGTGACTGCACCCCTATCCTGGAAGCAAGAAAGGGACTGGCAGCAAGCCTGGGAGCTGGGACCTAGCCATGGTGTGCACGTGAAGAATCTGATACTCATCCCCAGCTCTGACTGCAGAGGAAGTTCTTCAGATAGAAGACAGGGAGTTAGTCCATCAACTCATGGGGCCTGAGCATCAACACCTCAGGTGGAAGTGGGAGGCCCTGAGGAAGAACATGGGGGCAAAAATAGGCCCTTGAACATGATGGAGCATCATCTCAAGACATGCACATGCTGACTGGGTCCAGTCCCTCAACACCTTCTCACGTGTCACATCATCAATACACCTGCAGACGTCTGCATCTCCAGGGCAACCTTCTTTCATCTGATTTATTCCCCCTCAACCTGCAATTTTTTTTCTTTCTTTCTGTGAAGTTGGCATTATTTTAAAACATATAATCTGTATTTTTTTTTCATTTCCTCCAATATAATTTAATTCCAAGAAGGCAGGGAATGATTCACTGGTGAAATTACACATGGTGGCCCAGTGGTAAAGAATCCACCTGCTAATGCAGGGGACACCAGAGACCTGGGTTCGTTCCCTGGGGTGGGAAGATCCCCTGGAGAAGGGAATGGCAGCACACTCCAGTTGGAGCCTGAGGAGCCTGGCGGGCTACAGTCCATGGGATCACAAAGAGCTGGACATGATTGAGCATGTATGCATTATAATGTGCTGTTTAAATTATACAGTTAGTGCCTGTAATGGTGGTGAGACATATGGGAACAGACTAATAAAACTTGAAGGGAGACAAAATGAATGTCAAGATAAATGATAGAAATAGATGGATAGACATAGATACACATGCATATTCTCCAGTTTTAATGATTATTTATATTTTTTCTAATCTTAAGCCTTTGGCTTTCTAGTTGTGTTTTCCCTACCCTCTTATACTTTCAAGATTAGAATAAAATTGCAATGATACTATTTGAATTTTAATAAAAACAAAATGAATGAACACATGAGTAGAAAGAAACAACTAGATGCTTTCTAATTCTGATGGCTGGAAGTCATGCAAATATTTGGACTTAATAAACCCAATGATGCCACTTTTTATATCTATTCCAAGTTCCATCTCTTACAGAACAAGGCAGCCATAAACTGTCTCCTCATGATTTGAGGCTCTCTAAAAACTGAACTAGAAAATATTCCACTTTCATTATTTTGCAGTTGTAAATAAATCCTTAATTGTTTTTGAAATTTCACATGTGTTATTTATTTGAAATTTGAACTACTCTACATCCTATCAGGCTTAGCAGTAAAGAATCTACCTGCAATGCAGGAGTCATAGGAGACACAGGTTCAATCCCTGGGTCGGGAAGATCCCCTCGAGGAGGGCATGGTAACCCACTCCAGTGTTCTTGCCTGGAGAATCTCATGGACAGAGGAGCCTAGCAGGCTCTAGCCCATAGGGTCACAAAGAGTTGGACATGACTGAAGCAACTTAGCATGCACGCACACTCAATCAACCTATATAACTCTCTTGTACCCTGAAGAAAACATGCCTTTTATCATGTCATGATCAATAGCCGCCAAGTTTAATGTTATGTTGACAAAACAAAAATAAACTGCAAACTATTACACATTTATATACAGACAACAATGGTAAATAAAATATAAACAAGTAGAATGACATTTCATGAAGATAAAATATACCCTGACAGAGTGGCTTTGTTCTCAGAAAACAAAGATCAGTTACACAGACAAGATTCATTAATGTAATACATTCAAAAATGTCCAAGGAGAAAACACATTATTTACTTGATTGTGCTTGAAATCTCCAGGAGTTGCAAATTTGATCCCTGGTTCCCTGGAGGAGAAAATGGTAACCCACTCCAGTATTTTGCCTGGAGAATCCCACAGACAGAGGAGTCTAGCAGGCTACAGTCCATGGGATCGCCAAGAGTTGGACATGACTGAGCAACTGAGCATAGCGCAGCACCACCTGAAATCCCATGTGAAATAATGCAACATTTTTTCCTAATAAAATCTCATAGTGAACCAAAAAAGAGAAAAATGTTAACATTTCTTATTCAGTCATCAACACCGTGCCTCATCAGGAGGTCATCTCAGGCATCATCTTCTGATAGAACATGAAGGCTAGCTCGACAAAACCAATACAATATTGTAAAGTAATTAGCCTCCAACTAAAATAAATAAATTTATATATAAAAAAAGAATCAGCTACAGCCACCTGGGGACTACAGTGATGCTGCACAAGTGCTCCTGCAGATCAGTCTTGAAATCCACTCAAGGAGGAGCCAGTGTGTCTCTGCATCTCCCAGAGAGGAGCCGACTGGGATGAGGGGAGAAAACAGGGAGGGAGGCCCCCAGTAGACATGAAGACGAGGGATGTCAAAGCTTCTATCTGGGAGCACGTGAAGGGAAAGGTAGTTAGGGGAGGGACCGTCAAGGTAAGGTTGGGTCTTGGGTTCTAACCCTCCTCCCACCTGTGAGGTGGAAGGAGAGGATAATAAGGTGAAAAGAGCACCAAAGTGGGTGAGAATTCCCCTCTGGATTTCTAGGAAGAGATCCTTCTTCTCTCCTTTTCCCTCCATGGATTTCCCACTCCATGAGTGTGAAGAGCCCCCACAGACACACACACTCACTCCCGGTGAAACGTGGACAGAACAAAGGTAAGTGCTACCCTAGTTCCCTGGGGACCATTCCCCTCAGCTGCCCTCTTCTGACCCTGAGGGATCCCTCCTCTCAGAAATACAGGCGCTAGAAATCTGAGGCTCACCCAGACGTGAGGACGGAGAACCTCAGATGAGAGGAGCCTCTGTGTAGACGGCCAGTGTTTCCTGGACAAGTGGGGACCAGCAAGTGAGGGGGGGGCCAGCATGGGGACAATCTGCCCAGCAGGGGGCAGGGGCATCACCCCTAAAACCAGCTGGGGCACCCACGTCCCATTTCACCGTCATCACTGCCCGTTTTTTCATGTCACTGAAAACTCCTGAATTGTCCCTTGAGCTTCATCTTAAGACCATCAGGAGTATGTTTTCCAAAAACTCTTTTAAAATAGGACATGCGTATTCAGAGTCTTTCCAAATCCAAGAATATTTTTCTGCTGACTTCGGTCATGAAATCCAAATTTCTAAAACCGAATGTCTCCAATTAAAATCTCTTCTCACTCAGCACTCTCTGAAGCCATTATGATCTGCTTAGATTTAGTCCTTTCAGTCTGATTTCACATTAGTGAGCTCTTTTGTTCAGAATATTGCCAAGGCAGGACTGCTTTCCTTTGTAATATGCTGTGTTATTGCTTTCACTTTATTTACCAGAAGAGCTTCCTCAGGTCCACCTTCTGTTTTCATTCTGGTTCTCTTCAGTCCCGCCGTAACTCCGATGCTGGCTCCTGGCTTCGAGGACTGGCGCAGCTGTGCTGTTCTGTGCTGAGGGGTGCTTCCCCATCACTCACCCTGGATCCCATGCCCCAACGATGGCGCTAAAGCACAAGGACACCCTCCCTGGGCATTCAGTGCTGCACGAAGCCTTCTCCGCAGTTCTGCTGTCCTTTGCTTACAGGATCTGGGGTTCAGGTTTCTGAACTCCAGCTCATCTCTGTTTGCCTAGAGTGTAATAGAAAGAGCTTAAAATCTGAGGCTTCTATCCTGAAAGATAACTGTTTGGCAGTCCACCTTCCAATCCCTGTAAACAGTGAAAACCAGAATACGCATTCACTTTGTCCTCAAAAATTCAGATGACGTTTTTACTCTTTAAAGGTCAGTGGAAGCAGCAAATAAAATGGAGCTGGCAGTCAGCTTTTACTTGTTCTCTCAAAGCAAGCTGGGAGATCATTATCCCTTCATGGTCTGTTCTTGAGCTCAGGGATTGAGGATGATTTTAATCAGAAAATTGAGCAGCCGTCTCTTTACGTGTTTTCAGCCTTTTCAAGCAGCCAGAGGATGTTTTCCCCCTGCCCAGAGCTATCTGACAATCATTAGACCAAACCCTCCCCTTCTCTAGGAGCAGCTAAAGTATGTTACTTAAGTACTAAGCTGAATTCCATGGACTTAAAGATCCCCGATCACCTCTTTTCCCACAGAACACATCCGTTAAGTTTCTTAGTCCTCTTCCTGGCTCGTTCATCTCCCCCAAAAGATAGGACTCAGACATGTTTTGTTTCTTTTTGCCCTTTTTTTCTCTTCCATCAAATTAGCGGATGCCCACAGCCTCCATTTCTTACAATGAGGTCACTAAATAACTACTTACTTCCAACCACAAACACGTGGATATAGGAAAGAGATTTTTTTTTACCCATCTCATCATTAAACCATTTTGAACAATGAATCAGGAGATAATATTAGTCTTTTAGAAGATTTTTCTAGGAGTACTCTGTCTGAAACATAGCTCCCATCAGCACTTGTTCATGATGTTGGCACTTTGGGTGTTTATTAAATTTGCTTAATTGTAAAGTCTTGATACTGCTTACTAAGACAATGTAATTTCATACAGGAATATTCATGTTCTATGTATCAAGTTCATCATTTGGCTTTATATTGCCAATTGAATAAAAGTAATATTTTAGGAGAATTTATTCATTTTCTCAAGTCAGTGACTCATATTCATGTCATTAAAATGTCTTTCTTTGCACTGTATCAAATTGTCATTTATAAAGTTTGAGGTTTTATTAGGGCAGATATCTTTTGTTCTAGTTTTGGGAATAGTGTTTTAAAATGTGAGTTCAATAATTCACAAATACATGAATATTCAGATAGTAGTCAGGAAATGTCATGAACATTTTTCAAGTTGTTTAAATTTATTCTTGACAGTTAATGAATTAAGTTTTGCCCTTGAAACGTCTCATCTTATTTTCATATTCTGGTATGAAATACTTACCAATGTTCTACCTGGGGATGTCACTTTATATTAGAACTGGAAGACAACAACAATGGCATGCAACAATAACTTTCTCATGGTGACTGTGGAAGTACATATTGTCTGTCTTAAAACTTTAGGCGATTAAAATTGGTTACCTAGAATTCTCTAAGCTAAGCTATTGATGACTGACTGATAGTACTGCTATTTCTAAGAGAGAAAAAAAAAACCATTTTTACAGATTGCCTGAATGATTCACGCAGGTAAGGTCACCAACTCATGGACAAAAATTTGATGAGATCTCATTTATTTAAACTGTCTACTGACAAACTCTCTTAGGAGACTGCTCTTCTCTTTAGATCCATGAGTAAGTAATGACTTTTTAATTAATGGTACTTTATCAGTTCATTTACCTGCTCTGAGGTACATTTGATATATGCAGAAATACATGAACATGTATTTGGATAAGTATGCACTGAGCAGGAGGATAACAAAATGCCTTCCCAAGGACACCAAGTCACAAGTCCAGCAATATGTGAAAAGTCTGAGTTACAGCAGGGTAAGTAGAATGGCTCATTGGTCAGATAAAAGCCAGAGAAATTTTTCTCCAACCAGCACTATCTGACAATCATTAAAGACCAAAACCTCTCCTACTCCATGAACAGCTAAAGTATAACAGTTAATAAGCTGAACTCCATGGACTTTTGAGCTCTAAAAGCACCACTTCATATGTTCATTCAGAGAGCATGTAAGGAACTGCTGTCTGCACCATCATAATGCTGGGCTGGGAGTACAGGTGTTACTGGCGCACCCCTGAACTCAGAGTCTGACAGCCTGGAGGGAGAAGACCAGAGACTGTGCCCGGTCCGACGTGGGGAGAAGAACCTGCAGGTCTGTGAGTACCCAGCATGGGAACCGATGCCCTCTACACACTCAGAAAAGACTCCCTAGAACAATGAATGCATAGATAAATTGTGGGTATAACACGGTTCCTAGAAATCTTTAAAGTTTTAATGCAGAATTACCTAAATTAGATTGATAATGCATGCATGTACATACACATATTTTCTCTATTGGATATTTCTTCTTTAAGAATGAAAGCAACAATAAATGTACATTATGGTTGATTGGGAAGATTTAATGAGGTAAACTGATAAAATGAGTGCCATCTGTATTCTCAGGCATTGAAGTACATTAAAATTGTTGATGTATTTTCTTTGAATTTTATTATGTTGAAAACTCTTTAAACAAAATAAGTATCACAGAATGTATTAGATTTTGATCCCTTTGCAATTAACACGATGTGATGAGCAGCTCAATACTTTTAGACATCATTTTAAGGCTTATAATATCTCATTCTGGGTATTAGCACACCAAACTCTGTTGATGGTTTCCTTACTGTAAATGATTGTTCACATTTTTGTCCCATTAGTACTAATATGATAGATGAAAATGTGTTTCTAAATGTGTGTTTCCAGTCATCTCCTAACTATGGTTTTGTCCTAGTTGCTGTTGTTTTCCTTTTATTACCAGTCTACCACTAAAATACTACCAAAAAATAAAAAAGAACTAAAAAGGATTAAAGATCAATATAAAAGTTTTATTTTAAGCCCATAAAAAGGACTTTATGGTGTTTCTAAAGAGCAGAACTCTACAAAAAGAAAAAAAAGGAAAGGATCATGGTATTTGAGCTCCCTGAAATTAACCTTTGGTTAGTTTCACTAAGCTCTCTGACTGTTTTCAGTAGTTGTTGGAACTAAGCAGTGCAGTTGGAGTCTTGGACAGGAATTCATAAAGGTAACAGTGCTCTGTCAGACCTTTGAAGTGTGAAGGGAGGAAAGGAGGTGGAGTGACCACTAATGGCCACTAATGGTCCTAGTGCTGAGTGAACACTAGGTGCTCACTGGGGTGACCACCTGTAGACGCCCACCGTTCAGAGGACAAGCCGGGCTGTTTATGTGATGCGAGCCAGCGGCTTCTTCACGGATAATACTGCTCTTTGCTCCTCTAGAATTCAGCTGGAGGTTGAAAAACGATGAACAATAGTTGAGATTCTATTCCTGGCAAGAAACTGGTAGGTAAAGAAAACTTCATTCCCCAGGCATTTACAGACCAGAACTGCAATTTCCTAAAAACATAAACAATAGTGGAATGAGGCTGACTGTAATAAGGATTGCAATGAGACAAGCTACAGTGTAAATAGGAGAGCTTTTTTCACACTGACAAATTCAGGTAGAAATATATGGAAAGATCATTAGACATCTATTCACCACACATTCATCGAGTGCCTATCATAGTTTCTAGATATAAGGCACATAGAAATGAACAAAACAGATGGCTTGATCACGTAAAGCCTCAATTCCAGTAGAATAAGGCAAGCTAAAAATAAAACAGAAAAGATAGAAATATCATTTCTAGCAATGGGCAAGACCATGAAAAGCCTGATTTGAGGCACAGGATGACAAGAGTTCAGTTTAGCCAGGATTAAGCTTAAAATTTGAAAGCAAAGAATAAATGTTTAAAGGTAATAAAGAGAATTTCATATTAAAAGAGAATCGGAGAATCAATTTCCTGGAATCCTAGAAACTAATCTAAAACTTCCAGTAACCACAGGACTGTTTAATAATGAAAAGAACAGGTAATTTTTGGTAAGAAAGTGTGATATTTCTATTCATCTGCCCACCACTCCTGCCTGTGGGAAAGGAGAGACTTCAGCAATGGGTATGGAGGCCCACATTCTTAGTGTGGCTCCATGGTTCAGAGGCTACTGTGGACTTGGTTTTAAAAATACTGTGGAAGTATGTATTCTTAAAATTTTGTGTTCTGACCTTTCGGAAGTTCCCTGAGGGACAAGCACAAACGTTGACCTTATTTTTCCTCCCTGCTGCCTGGGGCTGGAGCTGTTTTCCTGAGACTGGCACTGGTGTCATCAGAACATCTTAAGATGCCCACCACCTATGCCTGTCTGGTGTGGGGACAGCAGATATGGCGGTCAGACAGACCCAGATGTGAGGAGGAGGATCAGCGAAAGACTTCTACAGGAATGAGGACTCAGAACAACCATCACATACACCAGAGAAAGCAGGAGGGCAGACTGCATGCCCAGGCCTGGATACATGCTCAGAAAAGGCAGGAGAGGACCCCGCTGGGTGCCTGGAAACTGGAGGAGATGGCAAAATAGAGAGCTGCAAGCAGTTGGCCTAGTATGGAAAGATTACTCCAGCTCAGAACAATGAGAATAAGCAGTGCTGGGGAGGATGTGGAGAAACTGAAGCTCAAGGTGTTCCAAGTGGGAATGTAAGATAGTGAAGCCCATGTGGAAACAGATGGTGGTGCTGCTATTAAATTAATGTAGAATTGCCCTATGAACCCACCATCCAGCCCTAGGTACAGATCCAAAAGAAATGAAACTGGTACCCAAGCAAACACCTGTGTAGGCACATTCATAGCACTTCTATTCACAGTAGCCAAAAGGTGGAGATGACCCAATGGAAATGACTCATCCATCAGTGGATGAGCGGATCACACACTGTAGTGTATGAATACAATGGAATATTAATCAGCCATAAAAATGAGGTATTTAATCATGCTACAATGTGATAAACCTCAAAATTATCACACTGAGAACTGAAACAAGGCAGACACAGAACATCACATGATTCCATTTGTACAAAATCCATGCAGATTGCCGATGGGGGTTTGTGAGCCTAGGGAGGTTCGGGGCAAATGGTGATACAAGCGTTTTGGAACTAGATGTAAGCGGTGGTTGTGCAACACTGTGAGTGTATTAAACGTCCCTGAATTGTTCCCTTAAAATGGCCGGTATAATCTTATATGAATGTCATCTTGATTTTAAAATGTAAGGCAAATGAACTCAGTAAATTAGATGAATTCATGAAGGAAAAAAAGGAAAGAAGAATATCCAGTGTCCAGTAGTCCCTGATCATTTCCTTTCAAGGACAGTTTCCCTGGTGAAAAGTCACAGGTCCCTTTGGGGAAGGATGGAGAAAGAGGGACCATGTAAGTTTTCTCAAGGGAGCCCAGCTCCACCCTTGCATTCCACAGGCCCTGGATCTGTAAACTGGCTCAGATCTGAGAGCTCCCTTGACTAATGGAAGGAGCATCAGTCTCTAAATCTAACCATATTGGAGAGCTAATCCCGAGCCAATAATGTGCCAGCAGACAGGACTCTGGAGGCTGAGAAGGCCCAAGAGCTGCTGTCCACGAGCTGAGACCAGGACAGTTGGTGGTGTGGTTCTGAGCCCTGGGAGTGAGAGAGCCCAGGGTGTAGACACCAGTCTGGATCTGAAGGCCTGGGGCCAGGAGAGTGGGGACAGCCATACCCGGTTCACAGTCAGTAGAGCCCAGCCTCCCTGCCTGCACCTTTTCCTTCTATTTAGGCCCTTACTGGGCAGGACAATCTGCTTCACTCATCCATCAGTGCAGGTGTCAGCCCCCATTGAGACAGCCTCCTAGACACATCCAGAAACAACGTCTTATCATGTATGTGGTGTCCAGCAGCCCAGAAGCCATCGTGGTCCATGTCATGACCTTGTACTGAGGAAATTAGAATGTCACCCACTGGACAGATTTAAATGTTAAAATATGAAAGATGTATCTTATAAACTATTATGTGAGGCAGAAAAAGATTTTACATTATTTTCTGGAAATAGTGAGTTTATTTTCTAGGCTCTACAACTTCACATGAGTACAGACCACAGAGAGAAGAATCACTTCACTGTCTTCAAACACTGCAGCAACGAGAGGTAAATAAACATTCATATGCTCATTTTACTTTTTATTTTTATTTTTAAAAAACCCAGAGAATTGAGACCTTTCAAAGATTGAAACTAAAGGAATCCCAAATTTATATAAAAATGCATTTTCTGCCTTTTAATTACGATGATTAATGCAATTAATAGTGATTACTTTTTCTAATGAATACTTAATTTACTCTTTGGGAAGTCACTTATGATTACAATTCATTACCAAATAATTGTGTACTCACTCTTTAGTGATTTGTGTTGTGTTGTGAATTCATACTAATGAAGGGGATCAACATTCCTAAACTTAAATTTCTAGCCTTCTGTATAGTTTCTTTTGCTAATAAAAATTAAGGTTAATCAATGTTGTTGTTGATATTGTTGGTTAGTTGCTAAGTCGTGTCCGTCTCTTTGCAACCCCATGGACTGCAGCATGTCAGGCTCCCCTGTCCTCCACTATCTCCCAGAGCTTACTCAAATTCATGTCTTGAGTCAATGATCCCATCCAACCATCTCATCCTCTGTCATCCGCTTCTCCTGAACTCAATCTTTCCCAGCATCAGGGTCTTTTCCAATGAGTTGGCTCTTTGTGACAGGTGGTCAAAGCATTGGTCAGCTGCAGCATCAGTCTTTCCAGTGAATATTCAGGGTTGATTTCCTTTAGGATTGCTTGGTTTCATCTCCTTCCTATCCAAGAGATTCTCAAGAGTCTTCTCCAGCATCACAGTGGACAGGGGAGCCTGTGTGTCAGTCTCTCGGTTGTGTCCAACTCTGCCACCCCATGGACTGTAGCCCACCAGGCTCCTCTGTCCACAGGATTCTCCAGGCAAGAATACTGGAGTGAACTGCCATTTCCTTCTCCAGGGAATCTTCCTGACCTAGGGATCAAACCCATGTCTCTTGTGTCTCCTGAACTCTCAAGCAGATTCTTTACTATCTGAGCCACCAGGGAAGCCCCACATAATCTGAAAATTGACTAAAAATACCACTTCTTGCTTTATTACTAGAATTTAGTGAGATAACAGCTAATAAAGATCTACATGTACCTTGCTTTCAATGAATGTTAGTTTTTACTTCTATTTTTT
>NW_011494680.1:7091824-7107213 GCF_000754665.1 Bison bison bison
ATCACAGTTCAAAAGCATGTATCTCAATGGAACCAAATAAAAAGTCCCAAATACTTTTTTGTATGATATACTATAGAATATATTTTGCTACATTTCATATATATATATAAAATATTATATAGCCACCTTGGAAGTTTATGCATATATATACACACAAGTACAAATATATACACAAGTATATATATACACAAGTACTTATATATATACATAAGGACAAACTTAATTGTTTGTACTCCATTCTTTTAAGATAACATGATATATTTACTGGTTGAAAATATCATGAAGCTTACTTCTTAAAATTTCATTTATAAGACTTTAGTTCTGGAAAAATGCTTTAGACAGGTTCAAAATAACATGATCAACTCACTGATATTACAGATATCATTTAGATTTCTACAAGCAGATTTGATCAATTTCCTGTCAACTAGAGTAAAGAAATAATAACTTCTTCAGAAGAAGTTGAATGCCTGGGGAGGCACCCAATGCATTTAATAAAAGTGAACAATGGCACGAAAGATGATGAATCTTACATACTCACTTAGCTTGGTTACAACAACAGTGTTATTTTTTGTTTGCCCCCATATCTCTGTTATCTGTCTAATGCACATTTTATTTTCCAGGAAGAATTCTTATTGAGGATATATGTGCCTGACTGCTAAGGCAGTTAAAATAATAATTCTAAATACATATGATTCCAAAACCTGTGAACAGAGCTGAAGTCAATGAAGTGTGTATGCTCAGTTGCTCAGTCATGTCCGACTCTTTGGGACCCCATGGACTGTAGCCCACCAGGCTCCTCTGTCCATGGAATTTTCCAGACAAGAATACTGGAGTGGGTTGCCATTTTATTCTCCAGGAGATCTTCCTGACCCTGGGATTGAACCCTTGTCTTCTTCCTCCTGCATTGCAGGCAGATTCTTTACCCTCTGAGCTGTTGGGGAAGCCCCCAATGGTAAGCAAGGAGTCAATTTAATCAATGAAAGACCACCCAGGTTCCTATTATACCTTTTGAATTATGCATTAGAAAATAGAGGAGGCAAAAAAGCCCTAAACCATAATATAGAATCAAAACTGCAGGAATGGGGCTTGAGGGTCTCCTGCTGCTGCTGCTAAGTCGCTTCAGTCATGTCCGACTCTGTGAGACCCCAGAGACAGCAGCCCACCAGGCTGCCCCATCCCTGGGATTCTCCAGGCAAGAACACTGGAGTGGGTTGACATTTCCTTCTCCAATGCAGGAAAGTGAAAAGTGAAAGTGAAGTCGCTCAGTCGTGTCCGACTCTTCGCGACCCCATGGACTGCAGCCTACCAGGCTCCTCCGTCCGTGGGATTTTCCAGGCAAGAGTACTGGAGTGGGGTGCCATTGCCTTCTCTGTGAGGGTCTCCTGGTAACAGCAAAATTAAAGAAAACAACAGATGCTGAAATACCTAAAAAGAGCAAGTTTCTGATCCATGTTAGACACAAAACTCTCTCTCGGAGTCATTCCCTGGAGGATCCAAATTGCCACATGCCACCTCTCAGGTGGGGTCATAGCGGAGCCTTCCAGGGTCCCTTCCCAGATTCATCGGGCCATAGCTTGTGAGCGATGGGGTTTCGAAATAAGACAAGTAAACTCAACAGCATGGGCCTTTGCACATTCTTACCCTGTGAAGGAAGTTTCCCGGTCAGAGCAGTGTTTCCTGGAGCATCGTCTTGGCAGATAAAGCATTCTGAATGTGCACAGAAGGCAGTGCTGGCAGACGCATTAGAGACAAAGAAAGGGAAAATACATCTGGGAACCCCGTATCTTTTCATGAGAAGATTGCTGTTCCCTGTAGGATGGCAGTGATCCAGTGTACGGAATACCCTCTAACCTCCAGTGCGACCACTTAAGCGCTGGGACTTTGGGAGATAATTGGGGTTAAATAAGGTTCCAAATCATACAGGACCCACTCCCTCACGAGAACAGACAACAGAGATCATTCCTTTGAGGTGCTTATAAAGAAAAGGCCATGTGAGGACGCAGCAAGAAGACACAAGAGATGCAGGTTCTATCCCTGGGTCGGGAAGATCCCTGGAGGAAGTGGCAGTCCACTCCAGTATTCTTGCCTGGAGAATCCCGTGGACAGGGGAGCCTGTGTGTCAGTCTCTCGGTTGTGTCCAACTCTGCCACCCCATGGACTGTAGCCCACCAGGCTCCTCTGTCCACAGGATTCTCCAGGCAAGAATACTGGAGTGAACTGCCATTTCCTTCTCCAGGGAATCTTCCTGACCTAGGGATCAAACCCATGTCTCTTGTGTCTCCTGAACTCTCAAGCAGATTCTTTACTATCTGAGCCACCAGGGAAGCCCCACATAATCTGAAAATTGACTAAAAATACCACTTCTTGCTTTATTACTAGAATTTAGTGAGATAACAGCTAATAAAGATCTACATGTACCTTGCTTTCAATGAATGTTAGTTTTTACTTCTATTTTTTTCCTCCCACCTCTCTAATATTTATGCACTTAAATGAGAAACAATCAGAAGTATTTTATATTGTCTGATTATGTTAATATCATATAACTTTTACATCATAAAGATAGCTTAGACAAGAGAGTCTGTTTCCTTATGGATTACATATTCCATCAAAGTAAATGAGCCTGAGAATATCTCCTTATACAAGATTATTGAGTTTTAAGTGGAAATTACAGAGCATAGCTGACATGTACCATGCATAATTTATAATTCAAAGGAAACATCAATACAAATGGAATTCTCTAATGTACAAGAAATGACTTGGTTTCTTTTTTCTTTTCACTAACTAAGAAAATTCCTGAGATGATCAACAGATAAGCAGAAAAGGTGATGGTATTAAATGATTTAGCGTCACAAATGAGTTAAGATTTTCTAATTTAATCTTTATTTTGTTTTGGAGTATAGTCTGACACTCATTAAGGAAATATTTTCCTTACGATCAGATTGTCCCTTTCAATTTTGCTTCAGTTCCTTATTTCAGCACTGATTGGTCCCATTTCTCAGTGACCTTCTGTAGATGCCATGCAAGTTCATGGTGATTTCATTCATGCCGTGTGCACGTGACTCTAAGAGTCCTTGGAGAAACAGCTTTATTTTCCTTGGGAAATTAAAGAACAACAACTACTACATGTTAGTATTGAAAAATAATTTTAAAGGCATAGACTTATGCTGGAAAAGAACTCACAGAGAGGAAAAATCATTTCCTTCTACCACTTCTTTTCAAATAATTTCATGAAAGACCTATATTTATACTGAAAAGAATTTAAAACATTTTAAGATGCTATAATTCTCTACTATCTGTTTCTACTAATTGGCTGCTAAATAATAACAGTTACCTATAAGCTATTTTCTATCCTATTATACTTAGATAAAATACAGTGTTCTTTGTTCTATGTCTATTGTTGTTATTAGACAATTTTCAAAATGTAGAAAGTGGTATCAATTATTTTAAAAATTATCCCAAGTCATTACTTACAGTACATGGGTCCCTAGTTTTGCGTTGTTCTAATCACAGCATTTCAGAGGAAGAGGAAGCACTGCTTTTGAATTTCATCGCCTCAAAAGTCAGAGTATATCACTGAGAAATTCTGCACCGGAAGGTCTGTAGACCTGCCTTGTACTTTGTAGATCTTTCCATCTTTTTCTCTGATGCTCCCTCGTACAGATGTGTCACATCTGTAACACAGGCGTTACCAGACTTGTTATATTCCAGATAGAAATGTTATGAAGCGACTGTTGGACAACATGGCAATTTTCTGTCCATCTCTCCGCAGTACCATGTGTGACATCAGAATGAAGAGCCCCAGGTTAACGCTCCTTATAGCATCTACTTAGGCTTAGTTACTGGAGTTAACTGCCAGTCCGGGCTCATTGCTGTGTAGCTGATGAACCAATATACAGTCATCCTTGTCATCAGGCTTCTGATTCAGTTAATCTGTGTTGCCTGAGGGGTCGCAAGGCTTTGACTGCTGCCTCTTCCGAAGGTCCCTCTGCACAAACCAAACCCCGAGGAGCCTCCATGGTGGGGAGGAATGTAAGCTCACCATGGCTCCCCACTTACTCACTGATTTCACCCCAAGATTATAGAAACAATGACAGTTCCCACTGTGATCTCAGACCTCTTCCTTTACTTTTAGTTTTTTAATTTAATTTTCAATTTTACATAGGTGAATAGGGGATTTACAGTGCTGTGTTACTTTCAGGTGTACAGAACAGAGATTCAGTTCTACATATACATATATTCATTCTTTCTCAGATGCTTTTCCCATATCAGTTATCACAGAATATTTTAAAGCATAATGAGTAAATACCGTCAAAATGTCATGAAAATGACATTTTTAAAAAATCTGGTATTAGAATAGATCCCTCTTAAATGGTTTCACATCAGTGCTCAGCTTAGGCTCACCTGGAGATGTTGGAAAGCAAGGTTATTACTTTTCCTTCCTTCCAAATATAAATCAACAGCCACTGAGACGGAACTGGCTGTACATTCAGTTCTTGACTGCATAACAATATCTATTAACATGTGAACAAGCAGAACACATACCAAATTACATGGCAACAGAGATTCAAGGAGAAATAGACCAAAGATCCAAGGTGAAATACACTGTGAAGCCTCATGAGTATGGTTTTGTGTTCTAAAGCCAGCAGCATACGATTCTACAGCTGCCTAAAATCATATTAAACAAAGAAACCACACTGTATTTATCGCAGAAGAATGCAAATGAACTGCTGAAAAATAAACCTGTGTCTAACACACTGAGTCATGTCCTACTGAGGAGAAGCAAGCTTTTTACTCTTAGTCTGGTTTTCTTTGCAAAGCAGCATTATACAGTCCAAGGTGAATAACATACAAAGTGAAGCAACTAGTCTAAATAGAATCAAAACAAATTTGACTAAAAATGTCATCAATATATTTTTCCATCTTTCCTTATTGTGCTAGTTGCTCAGCCTTGTCCAACTTTGTGACCCCAAAGACTGTAGCCTGCCAGGCTCCTCTGTCCATGGGATTTCCCAGGCAAGAATACTGAAGGTAGACATTTCCTCCTCCAGGGGTCCTTCCTGACCCAGGGATTGAACCTGGGTCTCTCACATTGCAGGCAGATTCTTTACCATCTGAGCCACCAGGGAAGCTTCTCAGAACTCTCTTAGGCAAGATTAATTCTGATACATGGGGAGCGGGGAAGGCGGGGAGCCAACATTTGATCAAAACTCCATAAAGCCGATTCTGGTCAAGTGGCAGGTTCATCTTGGGCTTGGCCGTCAGCAGTCAGGGTCCTCACCAGCCTTCTGCCAAATGTAGTGATCTCCTTTTCCACTTGCATGGTGTGTGGGGAGGTTTCTTCACATCTCAAAGACATGAAACCCTTCTACCCACACCCAGCAACACTGTACACACCAACACTCACACGTGAACTTTCAGGTGACAGCCCACAGCCTATATGGAGCCTTTACAGATGTTCAGTATTTTTTTGAACTCGTCTGCTTATCAAATTTTTGTGAATTATTCAGTTGGAAACAATCCGACGGCTATCAGTTCTGCTTTGACAAGACCGTATGTTTCACAAATCAAATTTTTACACCTTTCTCTGCTCTTCAGTGATGACATTTGTCATGTAAGTGCTAGCCCCTTTTACATTTCACTTTCAAATTCTTTAAAAATGTAAGTATTGCTCTTCACAATAGCCGATCCGTGAAAACAGAAATAGCATTTTGAGCTAATCCTTTTCCAATCCTGGGGGTGGTGTCAGACTTTAATGATCAAGGCATTTTGAATTCTTATAGATGAAGAGTTAAGAGACCCTACCGCTACCAGCAACGAAACATTGCCCATGCTCTCTGCAGCACTCAGGTGTATGTACAATTATTTGATCCATATCTATGATGAGAAAAGGGTAGGATAAGATATTTGATTCTAAGTCATAACCCACTGAGTTAGTAGTAAAAGAACAAAATGAAACTTACTAAGGTTGATATTGGCAGTCTTGATTGATAATATCCAAGGTCATCCATTTCAGTGATTTCTCCCAAGAAGAAACGCCTTTGGAATAAATAGCAAGCCTAAGAAATGCAATGTTCTGGCTGCCCTGAAGTCCTTAAGAGACTTCAGTGCAGTAGACAGGTTATCAAAAAGATCCTTTGTACCATTTCCAAAATGCTTAGCCATTCAACCATGCTACCAGTCAGAAGAATCCTATAGATAACTGAGCAATAAAAACTCCTAGCAAAAACGTTTAGAACATAAACGCAATGATAAAATAGATCTTCTCCAGGTTTCTGCTTATTTATGTCAAAGATTCATTCCCTTTACAGAGGCAGAGTCATTGGAATACTATCCTTTTGCTTACATGTAATTCTTACACCTACATGCACTCTCTCTCCAACTTCTATAAATTATTAATCATTCCATTTAAGTTTGATAGGTCACATCACTTAAATCTCTCCTTTCTTAAGCTAAAACAAAAGAATGCGGTGGTCTGCAATGAATAACCTGACCATTACAGTAACTGGTATCAGAAACAAGGAGTTAATATCTGCTCTAATTGACTGAAGGCTAGTGAGAATAAGTATTAAATTATAGGATATCTGGCAGTTCTGAATACCAGCAAGAAAATAGATACCAAGAGTGAAGGGTCAGTCAAGACTGTGTTTAGTCTATGAAACTGTTGCCCCATGGCCTTAAGATGGTCACATAAGTTGCCAGGAATGTAGGGTGGGATGGTCATCTTTCTTTGCATTGTAGAACTTGGTAGTAAAATATTACAAAGTCAAATTTTATTTTTGGGGCTTGAATTGTGGTCATAAGATGAGCAGGTCTTTATATCTGCCTCAAAATGATTTCTCATCTCTGGTGCCATGTGGGTGAGGGCAAAGGGAGAAGAAAATCAATCACCAAGACAGGTCCCAAGCAGAGACATTACTTTGCCAACAAAGGTCCGTCTAGTCAAGGCTATGGTTTTTCCAGTGGTCATGTATGGATGTGAGAGTTGGACTGTGAAGAAAGCTGAGTGCCGAAGAATTGATGCTTTTGAGCTGTGGTGTTGGAGAAGACTCTTGAGAGTCCCTTGGACTGCAAGGAGATCCAACCAGTCCATCCTAAAGGAGATCAGCCCTGGGTGTTCTTTGGAAGGAATGATGCTAAAGCTGAAACTCCAGTCCTTTGGCCACCTCATGCGAAGAGTTGACTCGTTGGAAAAGACTCTGATGCTGGGAGGGATTGGGGGCAGGAGGAGAAGGGGACGACAGAGGATGAGATGCTTGGATGGCATCACCGACTCGATGGACATGAGTTTGAGTAAACTCCGGGAGATGGTGATGGACAGGGAGGCCTGGCATGCTGCAGTCCATGGGGTTGCAAAGAGTCAGACATGACTGAACTGACTGACTGAACCCTAACGCTAACCCTACCCTCACCAAGGATCACAACCTACCTTTTCCAGTGAGCATGGATGCCACCCCCACACTCGGTAGGCTGACCTCACTTGGAGGCAGCAAGTTCAACTTGCTGAAAGTCTTGTCATTGCCATCATTCATGCAAAAATAAGACCTTAAAATTGGACCTCAAAACATGAGATAATAAACCTCAATTCCATATACAGTAAACCTGAAATTTTATCTGAATGCTAGGGCAGTAAGTATACATCAACATCTTATCAATGCTTTAATTTGCTTCTTGATACAATTCATCTTTAGGTCAATACTCAGCCAAGTACCTCATTTCAACAGTGGAGCAGGACATTTAGATATTAGCTAGGGAAAAATCACGTCTTTTTAATGTTTTTCTTCATTCTACTGTTGGCTGTAAAGCTTTCTTCAGGAAAACTTTGACTAGTCTTGACTCACTGTTCTTTTCCTACATAACAGAATAAGGAAAGAAAGTCCTAACTTGAATTGCACTAAAGTGCCATAATATTCTCAGATTGTATTGTAAAAATATTCTGTTGTGCTTTGAGTTATTAAAGTACTGGCTTTGAAAGTCATCAGGCATAGAAATGTTTACAGGTTTGTTCCAAAGATACCTTCAACACCAAGTCAAACCATAAAAAAATCAAATTGAACTTGAGCCAGACTTGATTAATTAGTTTTATCAGCTGAAAATCACAGTCAGGATTTTGAAGGAGCTCCCCAATTCCTCCAGGCTTTATTACATGGCATATTCTCGGCATGTTTGTTTGTTTGTTTTCATATCAATTTATTAAAAAGCCCAATGTAGCTGAGAAGAATCACACTGTTTCTCTGGATGGTCCATGTGGCATTTTAAGGGCAAGGTACTGATTCTCAGCATGTTTTTTAATTTTTGTCTTTGGCACAACAATGGTAAAGAAAAAAGATAGCATTGGTCCCTAAGAGACTCTTCCTGTTGCATTTTCATCACTATCTTTTCTTAACCCTACAAAATAATGATTTTAGAAGTCTATTTGGCAAGAGACAGATGTTAAGTTTTCTACCATTGTGTATTCTGCTCAATTCGTGTAAAAAAGAGTGATCCCATACCTGATGATATCAGTTTTACAGGAATATTCACTTTTAATAGCTCCTTGTATCCTTCTAGAAATTTTCTGTGTCTATAAGAATGTATGTGATTTTAACTTGTGTAAACTTGCACAAAATTATCTACTAACCTTCTGAAAATTGTTATTCTACATCAGACAAGCAATCAATCATGGGTAGGTTGTAAATCTAAATGTAAAGGATAAAACAGAAAAGATTCTCAAATAAAATCAAAGGTATGAAAAAACATCTCCCTGAAGAGGATTTACAGATGGTACCTAAGCACATGAAAATTTGGTGAACATCATTCGCTATTAAGTAAATGCAAGATAAACCACAATAAATGATCACTACATGCCTATCAGAATGGCCAATTTTTTTTAAGTGACAGCATCAAAGGCTAACATCATGTGTGGAAGAACTCTGTCACTCACATTGTTGCTGGGAACGTAAGACTGTGTAACTACTCTGAAAACGGTTTCGCAATTCCTGACAAACTAAATCTGTCCTTACCACATGACCCAGCAATTGTGCTACTGGGCATTTATCCAAGAGAAATAGAAACATATCTTCACATGTAACACCCTGGATATGAATGCTTCTAAGAACTTTATGTTAACAGGCAAGGTCTGGAAACAACACGCATGTCCTTCAGCAGTTGGATGGTTAAACACAGTGGGTGCCACTAACCACGGAAGGCAGTGTAGCAATAACGGGAAGAAACTGTTAATACACACAGACTGGGATGGATCTCAAGGGGATTTCATGGAGTGAAAAAAGTAATCCAAAAGGATTACACACTTTATGATTTCACTTAAATAAAAGTACTGAAATGACATGACTTACAAACATGAGCAAGGCTTTAGTGGTTTCTAGGCTCTGGGGGTCAGAGAAGGCAATGGCACCCCACTCCGGTACTCTTGCCTGGAAAATCCCATGGACGGAGGAGCCTGGTAGGCTGCAGTCCATGGGGTCGCTAAGAGTCGGATCTGACTGGGCGACTTCACTTTCACTTTTCACTTTCATGCATTGGAGAAGGAAATGGCAACCCACTCCGGTGTTCTTGCCTGGAGAATCCCAGGGGCGGAAGAGCCTGGTGGGCTGACATCTATGGGGTCGCACAGAGTCAGACACGACTGAAGTGACTTAGCAGCAGGCTCTGGGGGTAGGTGGAAATGGCTTATAAAAGGCAGTACAAAGGATTCTGTGATGAAGTGTCCTCCACCTCAACTGCAGTGGTTTTCTATGAATCTGCACATGTGATAAATTGCAAAGAATGAAATATACACACACACATACACACACACACACACACTGGACTGCATATAGAATGATGACCTTCACATACAGCCAGTGTGTTGTATCAACCCCAGTTTCCTACTGTATGACTGCACTCTAGTCAAGCATGGTGACCCCACTGGGTAATATGGGGTAAAAGATATGTGGATTCTCTCTGTAATATTTCCGACAACTGCATGTGAACCTACAATTGTGTAAAAATATAAATAAATCATGTAAACAGAGTATATATTTTAGTATGAACAAAAAGTCAAAATGAAGTAGTAGAGACGTGTCAACACAGATCCACAAATTGTGACAAATATTCCATTCTGTGCTGTGTGTTGATGGTGGGAAGGCTAAGTCCATGGGGGCGGATTGTATATGGGAACTCTGCACTTTCCACTCAGTTTTGCAGTGAACCTGAAGCTGCTCTATATGTCAAGTTGACTTAAAGAAATAAAAACTTTTATCATTATTATTACTGATCCTTTGTATTTTGAAATCCAAGGTTGTCATCTTCCTCTCATTGTCAAGTTGCAGCAAATAATGGATCAAGTTTCCTTTCCTTCCAGCAGGCTCATGCATCTTCTTAAAAATTATCCTGAACTGATTATCAACTACTTCCCCCTTTTATCTAGTTTTGTTTCATTGAGTAGCAGCCTTGTAGCTATTTAACCAGAAGCCCACTTACTTACGAGGCACTGAGGACTGTATCTTCCCCACGAGACATATTACTAATTTATATTCCATCCACTTAAAGTGATTCACTCCTGCAGTAACATTGCTTCAGTAATAGGGACATATTTCTTCACCATCTCGTCCCCATCTCCCGAATGTGGTGACAAAACAGATTCCTTCAGGACTCATATTCATGTGTAATGACTCTCTCAAGTCACCAGTATCTTTCTGAACAAAGCTGAAAACCACATTTCTAGCTCTATTACTTTCCATCTACCTGATAGATGCTTCCCATTCATCATCTACGGGGAGAGAAGGGCTTTGAAATTAAATCAGCAAAATAAAAGCCAGACAGTCCCCCAACTCAGCCTTCCTCACTGACTTCCTGGAAACATTTAAACAGCTACAGAAGCTGTGTTTCTTTTAAAGAAATCAAATCAATACTTTCTCTCTCTCTCTCTCTCGGCAGTGGCAAGTATTTCTTCTGAATTAGCCCAACTTATCATAAAGATTGCTTGCTAAAAACACAAATTTGAAATCACTTTTCTTTTGAAATATTTAAGTATGATATGTGTTCAAAATATGTCCATGTCTTAATGTACATTTTTTTTCAACCGATATCACTATGTCTGTCTTGCCTTGAGTTTCTTCTTTAATATGATAGGTAATGTTAATTGCTTTTTTGAGTTACTTTGACTTGAGATGTCTTCAAGACATCAAACTAATGGAAAGGGAAAAGAGCAGGTGAAATATTTCACATAGAAGCTGTCTTTAGTACTCTCACTTTGCCAACCGTTTGAATTTAATCTGATTAAATTCTTTAGTTAAAAAAAAAAATGAATTTCCCACCTGCTAGTGACCAGACTGCTTTGACATCATATTCTTGGACAGACTTCTCACACTTCAAATCTGAGCTGCCAACTGACAGCTCGTGTTTAAGGTGTTCCCAGGACTCCTAGGGAGTGGAGCTGGAGGTGGGGAGATGGTGGTTTAATCACTGTGACAGTTGCCCAAGCGTTCCTGTCGCAGGAGGCAAGCCCCCTAGCTCTTGCTATTAATGGAAAGAGTGATTGAACATGGCCTCATGCTTTCCATGATGTGGGATTTCATGCCATGTTGTATTTGTCTTTAATCTTTTTCTGGCACATTAACTATGTTGCACGCATAATCTCTTAACTGATTTCATTTGCTCAGGAATCATAAACATTTTATATGCTATTGAACGAAATTTGCCTTTGATGTAGGAAGCCTAGGGCTTAAATTCCAAATGTATGATTCATTACTGCACGGTTTTGAATATGCTCACACATGTTTCAAACAAAATCCCAAACCAAAATATAAAACATTAAATATATTTTCACCTGGATATGAATGACTTCATATAGGAGAAGAGGGCAACAGAGGATGAGATGGTTGGATGGCATCACTGATTCATGTACCAACAAGTCCAAGTAAAAGAGAAGTTAAACAAAACAGCAATGTTTTATTCTCTATTTCAAATGCTTATGTATGATCAAACAAATAGAAAGATCCACTTATGTCATGACAGAGTTTCGAAAAATGTAATTTTAGAAGTTATTATTTTTATGAATGAAAGAAAAATAGAGAACAGAATATCCTTCACTACATATAATGGCAGCAACTGACATGTGAGTACAGTTTACAGGTAATGAAGAATATGCTGTGCTTAGTCACTCAGTCGAGTTCGATTCCTTGTAACCCTATGGACTGTAACCTGCCAGGCTCCTCTGTCCGTGGGGATTCTCCAGGAAAGAATAGTGGAGGGCATTGCTATGCCTTTCTCCCGGGGATTGTCCCTACCCAGGGATTGATCCCAGGTCTCCTGTATTGGAGTGGAGTCTTTACTATCTCAGCCACCAGGGAAGCCCAAGAATACTGGAGTAGGTAGCCTGTCTCTTCTCCAGGGAATCTTCCCATTTCAGGAATTGATTTGGGGTCTTCTGCAATGCAGGTGGATTCTTTACCAGGTGAGCTATCAGGGAAGCCCATAATGAGGGGTGACTATAATCAAACAGAAGGTGATAGACACAAAATACAAGTCCTTCCCATCAGAAAACACTGAATGGACGCATTTTTCACAATGAATTTTCTTAGAATTTAATTTGCTTTTAATCTCCAGTTGTTGATCAATTGGTTCACAACTACTCTGGTTGTTTCAGAAGAGAATGCAGAAACAATTTGATTTATAAAAATTCCTCAACTTTGATTCAGTTCAGTTCAGTTCAGTTCATTCGCTCAGTCGTATCCGACTCTTTGCGACCCCGTGAATCGCAGCACACCAGACCTCCCTGTCCATCACCAACACCCGGAGTTCACTCAGACTCACATCCATCGAGTCAGTGCTGCCATCCAGCCATCTCATCCTCTGCCGTCCCCTTCTCCTCCTGCCCCCAATCCCTCCCAGCATCAGAGTCTTTTCCAATGAGTCAACTCTTCGCATGAGGTGGCCAAAGGACTGGAGTTTCAGCTTTAGCATCATTCTTTCCAAAGAAATCCCAGGGCTGATCTCCTTCAGAATGGACTGGTTGGATCTCCTTGCAGTCCAAGGGACCCTCAAGAGTCTTCTCCAACACCTCAGTTCAAAAGCATCAATTCTTCGGTGCTCAGCTTTCTTCACAGTCCAACTCTCACATCCATACATGACCACTGGAAAAACCATAGCCTTGACTAGACGGACCTTTGTTGGTGAAGTAATGTCTCTGGTTTTCAATATGCTATCTAGGTTGGACATAACTTTCCTTCCAAGGAGTAAGCGTCCTTTAATTTCATGGCTGCAATCACCATCTGAAGTGATTTTGGAGCCCAGAAAAATAAAGTCTGACACTGTTTCCACTGTTTCCCCATCTATTTCCCATGAAGTGATGGGACCGGATGCCATGATCTTCATTTTCTGAATGTTGAGCTTTATGCCAACTTTTTCACTCTCCTCTTTCACTTTCATCAAGAGGCTTTTGAGTTCCTCTTCACTTTCTGCCATAAGGGTGGTGTCATCTGCATATCTGAGGTTATTGAGATTTCTCACGGCAATCTTGATTCCAGCTTGTGTTTCTTCCAGTCCAGCGTTTCTCATGATGTACTCTGCATATAAGTTAAATAAGCAGGGTGACAATATACAGCCTTGACGAACTCCTTTTCCTATTTGGAACCAGTCTGTTGTTCCATGTCCAGTTCTAACTGTTGCTTCCTGACCGGCATACAGATTTCTCAAGAGGCAGGTCAGGTGGTCTGGTATTCCCATCTCTTTAAGAATTTTCCACAGTTTATTGTGATCCACACAGTCAAGGGCTTTGGCATAGTCAATAAATATCTTATTAATTGTTTTACCTAGAGATTTTGTCTGTATTTGCAGATAGTTTACCTGTATTTGCTATATAGGTATCTGAGCAAAAAAATAAACATCAGTAATACTGATCCTAATTTAAAACGTTGATATTTTATTTTATCAAGCATTTCTGCATTATTTTTGATTTTTTTCCCAAACAACAAAGCTTTTTTATATTTTTAAAATTTATTTATTTGTAACTGAAGTATAATTGCTTTACAATATTGGTTTGATTTCTGCCATACATCACATGAGCCAGCCATAGGTATACATATGTCCCCTCCCTCCTGAACCTCCGTCCTGTATCCCACTTCCCAGCCCTCTAGGTTTCTACAGAGTCCCAGTTTGAGTTCCCTGAGTCATTGGGAAATTTCCATTGGCTATCTATTTTACATGTGGTAGTGTATATGTTCCCACTGTACTCTCTCCATTCATCTCATCCTCTCCCCCGCCCCCTGCCCCGTCCATAAATCTGTCTGCGTCTCCAATGCAGCCCTGCAAAAACGTTCATTAGTACCATCTTTCTAGATTCCATATAAACACAATATACTGTATTTTTCACTTTCTGACTTACTTCACTCTGTATAACAGGCTCTGGGTTCATTTACTTCATTAATTTTTTTACTGCATAAAGCATGGTTTATCTGTATCCTGTTTTTTGACATACTCTTACATTTTGCACCTGATGGTAGACATGAGCATGAGCAGGAAGTGAACCTTGAATCAGGGGCACCATTGCTCCTGGGCAACTTGTTTTCATAAGAGTCATACACCATTCCTTTATTTTCTAACATTAACACATTGTTATTAAAACACTGCTTATGGATCAGTGACTCAAAAGGATTAATTATAGCAAAAAGTAATAATTATTTCACAAAAAATAATGTGAAGAAAATACTAACACATAAAGTATAAAAATAAAAACTGAAAATAACAATATAAATGGAGAATATGAGTCATGGACTGTGATTTCAAATTCAAGTGAGAAGTAAATATTTAAATGTTTTGGTCGCACCCAGACTCTTAAGAAGTAAACTCTGAATAGAAAACACAATTATAATTATCTAAAAAGTGTTTTTAGTTAGTCAGTTCAGTCACTCAGTCGTGTCTGACTCTGCGACCCCATGAATCGCAGCACACCAGACTTCCCTGTCCATCACCAACTCCCGGAGTTCACTCAGACTCACATCCATCAAGTCAGTGATGCCATCCAGCCATCTCATCCTCTGTCGTCCCCTTCTCCTCTTGCTCCCAATCCCTCCCAGCATCAGAGTCTTTTCCAATGAGTCAACTCTTCGCATAAGGTGGCCAAAGTACTGGAGTTTCAGCTTTAGCATCATTCCTTCCAAAGAACACCCAGGGCTGATCTCCTTTAGGATGGACTGGTTGGATCTCCTTGCAGTCCAAGGGACTCTCAAGAGTCTTCTCCAACACCACAGCTCAAAAGCATCAATTCTTCAGCACTCAGCTTTCTTCACAGTCCAACTCTCACATCCATACATGACCACTGGAAAAACCATAGCCAGATAGACGGACATTTGTTGGCAAAGTAATGTCTCTGCTTTTCAATATGCTATCTAGGTTGGTCATAACTTTCCTTC
>NW_011494680.1:7107313-7115393 GCF_000754665.1 Bison bison bison
AAAGTAATGTCTCTGCTTTTGAATATACTATCTAGGTTGGTCATAACTTTCCTTCCAAGGAGTAAGTGTCTTTTAATTTCACGGCTGCAGTCACCATCTGCAGTGATTTTGGAGCCCCAAAAAGTAAAGTCTGACACTGTTTCCCCATCTATTTCCCATGAAGTGATGGGACCAGATTCCATGATCTTAGTTTTCTGAATGTTGAGCTTTAAGCCAAGTTTTTCACTCTCCTCTTTCACTTTCATCGAGAGGCTTTTTAATTCCTCTTCACTTTCTGCCATAAGGGTGGTGTCATCTGCATATCTGAGGTTATTGGTATTTCTCCCGGTAATCTTGATTCCAGCTTGTGCTTCTTCCAGCCCAGCGTTTCTCATAATGTACTCTGCATATAAGTTAAATTATATGATATCAAAAATCCTTAGTTCCTTGTATATTACCTTTCATAAATTTTGTCAGAAAATAGCATAAAGCCAGAAAAATGTGTATCATTTTGTTTTTCCAAAAATTTTGGCTTTCTATAACACGATCAAAAGCATGTTTTATAATAAGAAATGGATTTTTTCCACCCAGAAGACACAGAAGAGACCCAAACTAGAGAAATGTCATTTAAAGGAATACTAGTCATGGCTCAAAGTATCCAAGTAAGTCTATTACAGAGAAGTTTAAAAACTAGCACCAACGTTAGTGAAAAGGGCCTATGACTGAGGCAGAAACCATGCGAATGTTGACCAGACCGTGTATTGTATGACACTGTGGAAATTGCAATTAGTAGAAGAGTGATTGTACTCAGGCCTCTGGAAGAAGCCAGGCGAAGCTGGACCAGCTCTCAGCATACACACGAGAACAGAACAATTTCAGGAAGGGCACTGACTCTGCTTTTTGTTGCGTGAGAAAGGTGTTTTACTTATCGAGCGACTTTTTCATGTGTCATGGAGGAGGCTGAAACTGTGGTTTGGAATCACCATAAATACAGCAAGAAAATGCCTTAGTGCCAGTCTTCAGACTGTTTATTCATAGACAACTGGTCACAACACACTTTATGGTTGAAAGAGGCAGTGACGCATATGAAGTTGGTGAGTCACGGACACAACCATCAGCTGTTCATCAGTCACATCCAGGAATGGCCATAGCGTCAACAGTTAGGTATGTTCTCTGCCCAGGGAACAAACGCACACTTACATTATCAAAATGAGTGACTTGATTTCTTAAATTGCATAGTTTAGCATATTGTATTACATTGAAAAGCCTGACTCTCTCACTTAGTCCTGAGATGACATTTTTTTTTTCCAATATTGAGTGCTATCGTCATTTCTTAAAAAATAAACAGTGGAAAATCTTGCCAGTTGAATAAATGAGTTTTACCAACTTATTAGTTCAGTTCAGTTCAGTCATTCCGTCATGTCCGACTCTTTGTAACCCCAAGGACTGCAGCATACCAGGATTTCCTGTCCATCACCAACTCCCAAAGCTTGCTCAAACTCATGTCCATCTACCCACTTATTATGTCTTTTAAAAACCACATCTAAATTCAACAATAGAGAATCAGAAATGTATTCCAGGGGTGAACAAAACCAAAGGAAAGATAGGAAATCCTTTATTTGCCTTTTCCAAGCTTAAATTTTAAACTTCCAACTTTTAGGTTTTATTTATTTATCTAACCTGAAAAATGTCTTCAAAGTTTTCAAAGGCAATTCTGAGATTCCACTTTCCTGTTCCCTGTTTAACAAAGGTCCCAGCATTCTCTTCCTAAAAATGTAACTCTGAATTAGAAATGTCATCCTCATAAAGATTTGTTAGAGAAACTAATGACACATTAAACCTTATTTATTGTTCAAGCCCTCTCTTGAGCTTGATGTAGATATGAGTGTCAAGAACTGCCATTGTATAGCTTCCTGATATGACTGTGTGTGGGGGCACATACACATACACACATGAAATTGATGCTTTTGAACTGCGGTGTTGGAGAAGACTCTTGAGAGTCCCTTGGACTGCAAGGAGATCAAACCAGTCTATCCTAAAGGTATTCATTGGAAGGACTGATGCTGAAGCTGAAGCTCCAAGCCTTTGGCCACTTGATGTGAAGAGCCGACTCATTAGAAAAGACTCTGATGCTGGAAAAGATTGAGGGCAGGAAGAGAAGGAGGAAACAGAGGATGAGATGGTTGGATGGCATCACCAACTCAGTGGACATGAACTTGAGCAAACTCTGGGAGATAGTGAAGGACAGGAAACTCCAGTATGCTGCAGTCCATGGGGTTGCAAAGAGTTGGACAAGACTTAGCAACTGAACAACAACAACAAAACAGCTTTTTTCTTAAATTTGTTGTCTCTTGTGTTGAAAAAACATGACTAACTGATTCCAAATGTTTGAGAAACTTTACTTCAAATTTAATATTATTTTATTTTTACATTAATACAACACCAGTGTGATTGATAATAATTGACTAAATGTTAATTGATTAAATATTAACAAAATACATTTGGCTTTAAATGTGCAGTTCAAACAAATGAACATAGTGCTTATTATATGATTATTATATGATTATATTATATAAGAAATGACTATGGGGAATCTCTTTACTCTCCCACAGATAGTAAAGATGGTTTTTAATCGTTAAGAAAATAAATGATGAATTCAGCACATTTGTGTAGCACAAGACCTTGTCAACCAGAGGTATGAGTTTGAATTTTTATCCTAAGGTGAGAAGGCCCATAGATTTCAAACAGAGAAGAGGAATTTTCTGAGTTTTGTATTTAGAAGATGGCTATGGAGAGATAAACAAGGGGGCTGGATAGAATGAACCATGGATGCCTGGCTTGAAGTCAGGACATAGTTGAACCATCAGCTTGATGTAGGTACTAATGGAATATGTACACACACACACAATTAATACACAGGCTTATATCCTAGCCCTGCCCACTGAAATGATCTAGAAGCAAAAGCAGCCCATAGAGAATACCTAAATATTTATATAGATATGCCCTCCCACAAGGAGGTGGGATCCTTGAACTGTGGTCTGCATCTGTGGTAATCTGCCTCCCAAAATACAGTGTGAAGGAGAAGGGAGGGAGTTAACATTTCAGTGGAGAAACCAGTAAACACCCCCTAGCTAGGAGATCAGGGTCAACATCGTTTACGATAAATCCTGTTGCTGGAACATAAGTTACACATAATGTATTGAGAATTGCACTTCCCTCTGTCAGCTTCCTCTCCCAAACACAAAACCCCAGGCTAACCTTGAAAAGACACCAGACAAACACAAACTGAGGGACCTTTTACCAAATACCTGAGAAATTGGCAAAGTCTTCTTAGGCTTAAGAAGACACAGTGATTAAATAAAATATAACATTATGGAAGGGATTTTGATGTAGAAAAAGGATATTAGAGAAAAACAAATGCATCTCAATAAAGTGTATTTTAGTTTAAAAAGAAAACAAAGATCACTCTGGCTGATGTATAAATAATAACACTAAGAATGATGCAAAGAATCACACGAAGACTGGTGCTAAGAATGATGCTGTATAAAGAATGATGCTGAGAAGGATGCAAGAATGATGCTATGTAAAAATGATGTTACAAGCCTGGTGCCTCATGTCTATATAGCCATCACACCAACTTTTCATATCTTTCTCTGGACTCCTTATTTTGGAGAAAAGTGAACCTTTGTACGCTGAAGTTATGAGTCTTCTTGTGTGTGTGTGTGTGTCTTAAATATCTTTATTGATATCTTTTGTATATCAGCTCATTAAAGTCTTTGTTTCCTATTTATTGCATTAATTTCCTGAAAGCTCCAGACTGGCAAAAATATTAAGTACACAGAAGATATCTATATGACATACTTAATATTTATAAATTTGTTATTTGTTTTGCATGTCTATGGCTTAACTACTTTCAAAACAAAAATCACATATAAAATTACAGACTAATCAAAACATAAAAGTCAGCCAATGTCTATGGTTTACAATGTAGAGCTTGCAGACAACACAGACTATATAATTCATCTGTTTTTTAAAAAAGAAAGCAGTGCCTCATACTGAACTCTAGAAAAATATACTCATACACAGGGAAGCTCACTGATGATTCCCCTTTATGTTTATAATATAGATCCACACCAAATTATTTCACATATCATATACTCTCATATATATATATATATATATATATATATATATATATTTAACCAGATTCTGGTGTAAAAGTCACAAACCAACATGCAAATACAAAATGTTCAGTTCAGTTCAGTCACTCAGTCGTGTCCGACTCTGCAACTCCACGGACTGCAGCACGCCATGCTTCCCTGTCCATCACCAACTCTCAGAGCTTACTCAAACTCATGTCCGTAGAGTTGGTGATGCCATCCAACCATCTCATCTTCTGTCATCCCCTTATCCTCCTGCCTTCGATCTTTCCCGGCATCAGGGTATTTTCCAATCAGTCAGTTGTTCACATCAGGTTGCCAAAGTATTGGAGTATTAATTATGTCAAAGGCTTTGACATAATTAATAAAGCAGAAGTAGACGTCTTTTTCTGCTTTATTAATTATGCCAAAGCCTTTGACTGTATGGATCACAACAAACTGTGGAAAATTCTTAAAGAGTTGGGAATACCAGACCACCTTACCTGCCTCCTGAGAAATCTATATGCAGGTCAAGAAGCAACAGTTAGAACCAGACATGGAACAATGGACTGGTTTCAAATTGGGAAAGGAGTACATCAAGACTGCAGAAGTAGACGTCTTTTTCGGAGAAGGTGATGGCACCCCACTCCAGTACTCTTGCCTGGAAAATCCCATGGACGGAGGAGCCTGGGGGACTTCAGTACATGGGGTCGCTGAGGGTCGGACACGACTGCGCGACTTCACTTTCACTTTTCACTTTCATGCATTGGAGAAGGAAATGGCAACCCACTCCAGTGTTCTTGCCTGGAGAATCCCAGGGACGGCTGGTGGGCTGCCGTCTGTGGGGTCGCACAGAGTCGGACACGACTGAAGCGACTTAGCAGCAGCAGTCTTTTTGGAACTCTTGCTTTTTTGATGATCCAACAGATGTTGGCGATTTGATCTCTGGTTCCTCGGTCTTTTCTAAATCCAGCTTGAACATCTTGAAGTTCTCAGTTCATATACTGTTGAAATGTTAGGAATGTTAGAAAAAGGTTAATATATATAGGGGAAAATAATGTCTTATGCATTGTGAAGAGTTTTTACAATCCAGCATAAAGGCAAACGTGGTTGAAAAATAGGGAAACACATATACAATGATAGAAAAAAAAATGTAGTCACGCCATCTAATAATAACAGATTTCAGATATCACTTACTTAACATTATGTCCAAAAATGTCCATGTGTTGCAGAAGTCTCTACAAGTCAGTTAGAATAGGGTCAATTAGATCTGCAAATAGAAGCCTTAGCAAGTAAGTTCACCTCATGATTCTGTCTCTGAGAGAGAGAATGAGGCTTGACTTCCAGTGAAAGGCAGGTAAGCAAAGCCATGAAGAAACCTTCTTTACAATAGCTTAACTGTACCAATTCAGGGCACTGCCCACATTTCCCCAGCTGCTCATGCACACAGTATTCTGTGATAAAATGATTCCGTTAATTTTAAAAAAAGCATAAATGGAAAAAATAATAGAACTCAATGAAGTTAGTGAAACCACAAAGGCACTGAACTCAGCAACGCTTGGGAAGCTAAGGGATAAAATTAATCATAAAATCTGAATGATTAATCTTCCATCAGCACTCTGATTTTGGATTTACTATTAACATTTCATACTAGCCTTTGGATAAAATTGAAAAGTTTGACAAGAACCAATGTTTCAGAAGAAGCAGTGTCACCTGTAAACATCCTGCCACCTAACAAAATGGCCTCGCATGGAGACCCAGGATGTGATAAGACAGGAAACTCTCAACACCCAGGCCTGGAGAAGACGGACTGCACATACCACTGTGAGTAAAACCACTCTGGTGCAATAGAGCTACGGATCATTTATGTTTGCTCTTAAGAAAAATTCCAAAACTAACAAATCTTTTTCTCCAGAATTACAAAAGATAAAATCTATGAGTCAGTACTGTAATGTGATTGCAGAAAAATGGACAACTGAAAAGAAAACTCCACGGGCCAACCCCAGCATCCCAGTCCACTTCCTATGGCCAGCTCCTTCCACCTGCTCTGAGGATGGAGCCTCAGACACCATCAACTCAAAGCTGAACCGATGATCATCTCTGTCACTGCAGTACAAGCAATGTAGCTTCTTTCTTACACACAACACTGATATGCTTCTTCAGGATTTTCTTTGAGGGTATTACTCAACACCGATCCTTCTAAAGGTAATGAAGGTGGCACAAAAAGTTCCGTGGAATTCTTCTGTCACTTCATACTTTCATTCCTCCCCCAATCAGTTTTTTCTTTTTCTAAATTACAATTGACAACTCATGTAAGATTTCGTTATTTTACTTAAAATAAGGGAGCTTTTCTGTGTCTCCCCGCTCCAGATAGTGAAGATTTAGTGAAACTCAGTGCCAGTAATTAGGAGGCAGATACTGTAAAATTCAAACCTGGACATCAGCGTGTCCCACTCAGAAAAGATTTTATACACGTAGAAACCTGTGCTTTCTGTCTCACATTTTATAAGCAAGACAGGTTAATTTCAATTTCAGTTTTCCTTTCTGATGCAGACATGCGTACCTGGCGTAAGGAACAGTCTCCCAGCCACCTTCGCACACAGACCTCAGTGTTTCCTGAGAGCCGGAAGTCAGCGCCTCCTCCAGGGGCACGCGCCCATTTGAGAAAACATTCTCTCTTGCATCTTACCTAGTAGACTATGTTCACAGAAATCAGACAGAGGCAGGAGTGTCCTAGAGGACAGTCAAGGACAGGGGATGCAGAGCCGAGCCCCTGCTTCCCCAGTGCACCTGCACGGGTGGTGCTCCAGGCAGGCTGGGCCTCCTCCCTGGACCAGACCTACTTTACTCTGTAATAAAGCAGGTAGTAAATCAGGGGATCTGGCAGAGGGAGGCTCAGGACCTTCTCTGAGGAAGAGAGGTTCAGGAAGTTCACCGGGGTCCCAGGCTTGGCCTCTGGCGGGGTGGTCACCTCTTCTTTCCCACCACTCCTCCTCCAGGTCTCCAGAGCCATTGTCATCAGTGGGGTTGGAGATCGGACTGGCAAAGACCTCTTTGTGCAAAAAGACAAGCGTTTCCACTTGGCAGCGGCAAACTCGCCTTTGTTTAAACCTGGGAGTGTTCTTCAGTCTGTTTCCCGTTTCTGTTCCCTTCTTCCTGGTGAACGATCTTCTTAATGGTGCCCCGGATGGCGGTGTGGGCCAGGTCCTGGAGACTGTGAACTGCCAGGGGTGTCACGTAACTGGACGAGCCTCGGCTTCCCTGACTGACTGGCAGGGCTAGAGCAGCAGAGCAGAGGAGACAGCCAAGAAACCTGCTTCTTGGTTTCCCAAGCGGCAGGGCCAGTGCGCGTTAATCTCCGTCGTTTCTCTTGCAGCAGCAGGACCAGGATGCCCCCAACCTTGAGGAGACTCTTCGTGTACTGCTCCTGCTCCCTCTGCACGCCTGGCCTGCAGTCCACCTAGTCATACTGACAACAATCCAGAGAAATCTCCAGGCCATTGCCAGTAACGAAGGAGGGTTCAGAGAAGTCAAACTTGTCGAAGCTGTCACTTGTCCTGATAAAGAAGTCCAGCTTCTGCTTTGCGTACTCTGTCACATCTGAATGGAGTTCCACCGCGTGGTTCACACCCAAGAGGCCGACAATGAGCCCCACTATGGAGCTGAGGTACCCAGTGCCGCTGCCCAGATTCAAGAAGGAGAGGCCAGGCTGCAGGTCGAGGGACTCCATCAGCTCCAAAGAGATGCACGGAGCAGAGAGGTGGATGTTGCTGTGCTTCCACGCCATGTGCGTTCTCTAAATTCTTTGAGGTAATAGTCTGCATGGTCAATAGCTCGGAAAGCCTGCACCACCAGCTTTGAGCCTCCTTCAGATTGTCTATCAGCTCATTGTCATCTTCACCAGTACTGAAGGCGCCTCCTATCTTCGAGATCACGCTTAGGCAAAGCTACTGCTCCTCCGG
>NW_011494680.1:7116432-7119513 GCF_000754665.1 Bison bison bison
GGTCAAGAGGAAGAGAAATAACATGTAGGGCATGCTTGCTGTATGCCAGGCTTTAAGCTAGAAATTTCACAAATTTTAATCATTTCCCACTGCAGCTTCCATCTAGCTTTTTGTAGGAAATCTTAATCTCATTGGGAATTAGAATTACACAGTAGGTTCTGTGAAGTGAGAAATGATAGTCTATCCCAGGGGCTTCCCTAGTGGTTCAGCTGGTTTAAAAAAAAAAAAAAAACCTGCCTGCCAGTGCAGGAGACAAAAGAGACATGGGTTCAATCCCTGTGTTGGGAAGATCCCCTGGAGGAGGGCATGGCAGCCCGCTCCAGTATTCTTGCCTGGAGAACCCCATGGACAGAGGAGCCTGGCGGGCTACAGTCCATGCAGTCGCAAAGAGTTGGACACACTGAAGCAATTTAGCATGCACGCACGGTTTAATACACAATTCACTAAATCAAACATTTCACTGTCAGTACACCCTTTGGCAGTTTTGTTCCTCCAGTTTTAATATTCAGTTCTTTTCTCAGTCAAATGTTCTATAGTTTTGAGTACATACCTTCATTAAGAGTTTTAAATATGTATCTTTGTTCAGAGTCAAGTCGTGGATTTTCCGAACAGTGTGACAGGAGCAACATTATATTTGAATAGACAGCTCCAACTGATTTATTAAAGTATTGCTTTTTAAAAGATGAGCAACACTAATCATATCCAATGTTCAGTCAGATCTGCAATGTGTGATGTTTGCCATGCAGGTTGTGGTCTATAACGAGCCTGTATGGTTTTCTGAGCTGAATGAGTTGGGTTTTTAGTCCTTTTCTCTACTAAAATACTGAGATTACAAGATTGTCCTCTTGAGTAAAAACATGTTAATATCTTTCTCTTGCTGAGGCTAGGCCATTTTTGAAGCTGGAGGGTAACTGCCTTGCTGAGGGAAGGTAAGTAGCTGTGGTTTCCTGAGAGTATTAAGTTCCAGTGACAGCCCTCTCTGCCGCAGGCCCAGCAGATGAAAACTACTCAATTCTAGATCCAGTACATAGCCAGACACATTTAAACCTGGAACTATATTTTACAAAAAGATGTTTAATATCTAAGATATTTGATAAAAATTTTCCCCATAGGTTAGGGTGTCAAGAAGGACCATTCATATCTCCAGATTATAAAACATTATTGATTAATGATACTTGTCAAGGGTTTAGAAGGTTATGGTATTTTAATCAAATTCACACTTGGAAACAAATTTCCCCTCTTTTGAAAAACACACAGTTTTATCTCAAGATAAAACAGCATCAGTTGAATGAAGGTTGACAATTTGTGTTGGTGGAGCTAGACAATTGATTTAAACTTTGATCTTTCGAATTTTCTGTGACATTGGAGACATTTTGACTCTGAAACATTACACAGCTGTATCTTGCTGGAAAGGTCCAGGAAAAGGTGACAACCGATATCAGTATAATACCGATGGAAATTAGACCCACTCCTGATCCCTACAACGGTGTGTCCATGTATCACTTTCCCCTGAAAAATAAAAAATACCTTATTGAAATGAAGAAAGGATGCTCTAGAAAACTGGGCTGTGTGAGATGCCCACACTGTGTATCTTCACCTGCTCTGATGTAGTCCCTGTCCTTTGCCCTCTACCTCATCCTGGTGGCAGTTTTTTAACTGTGCCCGTCTTCTTGTATATTCTTTCAGTGCCTAACTTTCACCATGATTTTGTGACAGTTAGTCACTGTATTTGATTGTTTTTTACACATTCTTTACTCTGTAACCTCTGCTGACAGGATAAATAAAATCTTCCCAAAGCATTAGATACAATGATTTGAATGAAAATCCTCTAGGAGCCTCTACACAATTTTTCAAGCCTATGTATAATGTCATGTTTTATTACACTTACTCAATTTAAGTTGAATTAGGCAAGTGCTATGTCTTATTCTTCCTATATTTGGATTTTTCCTCACCTACAGTCTAGCATAGAACATGCACAATCAAGGTTCATTGAATTTAATTAAATTCCTTTTCCGTGGAATTTGGGCTTCCCTTGTGGCTCAGCTGGTAAAGAACCCACCTGCAGTGTTGGAGACCTGGGTTCAATCCCTGGGTTGGGAAGATCCTTTAGAGAAGGGAACTGTTACCCACTCCAGGATTCTGATTGGAGAATTCCATTGACTGAATAATCCATGGCGTCACAAAGAGTCGGACACGACTGATCAGCTTTCACTTCACTTTCCATGGAAAGACATTCTTAATTCCATTCAACAGCTGTTTTTCAGTGTCCATTTCTCCAACTCACCTCACTTCAACATCACAGATGATAGACAAGCAAGTTTCTTCTCAGATATCATGACATATTTTGCTTCTTCTGATTTTTTGCCTGTTTGTATACTAATCCAAGCAAAGATGATTGCCAAAGTCTTGAAAGTGGAAGAAACTCAGTTAACATGAGCCAGTTTATGCACCTTGGCCACACCCTGCAATAGCAACGGTGCTTCCCACTCGTGTGTCAACGAGACCAAGCAGGGACCTTGAGCCTATACCTCCACCTGTGTAACAAGGGGGACCCACATTCTCCTCTGCAGCAGGATTAGAGGGGGACCACTGCAATATAAGCTCCAGAGCCTGGATAACTTTGTCACAAAATTGTTAATATGATCCAATTAAAATGAACTGGAACATCTACATAAAGAAGCCAAAGGTTGCTTAAAGAGCTATCAAATCTAAGGGTTTCCCAGGTGACAGAGTGGTAAAGAACCTGCCTGTCAATGTAGGAGATGCAGGTTCGATCCCTAGGTTGGGAAGATCCCCTGAAGTAGGAAATGGCAACCCACTCTAGTATTCTTGCCTGGAATATTCCATGGACAGAGGAGCCTGGCAGGCTACAGTCCATGGGGTTGCCAACAGTCGGACACAACTAAAGTGACTTAGCATCAGATCAGATCAGATCAGTCGCTCAGTCGTGTTCAACTCTTTGTGACCCTATGAATCACAGCACGCCAGGCCTCCCTGTCCATCACCAACTCCCGGAGTTCACTCGGACTCACATCCATCGAGTCAGTGATGCCATCCAGCCATCTCATCCTCTGTCGTCCC
>NW_011494680.1:7119717-7120466 GCF_000754665.1 Bison bison bison
CCTTATTAATTCTGAATATAAATGTCCTTGGCATGGTTTCTGGTTCCCTGACTAGGTGCTGGTCACGTCCTGACACCCCAGATATTTTCTATCTCAGCCCCAGGTTTGCTTCATTTATAACCTAACCGCATTGTGAATCTGTTCATGATTGTTTACTAGGTTTTTGCCTCTGTTTCTATCCAGAATATGACCTACAACCACAAAGTTCTGCCTTTTCAGAGAAAGAAAAATATTGCATAACATCCCTTATATGTGAGATCTAAAAAGAAATTATACAAGTGAACTTACTTACAAGACGGAAAGAAACTCACAGACTTAGAGAATGAAATTATGGTAACCAGAGGGGAAGGATGAGGGGAAGGGATAGTTAGAGTGCTTGGGATGGGCATGTATACACACTGCTACATTTGAAATGGATAACCAACAAGGACCTACTGTGTAGCACAGGGAACTCTGCTCCAGGTTATGTGGCAGCCTGGATGGGAGGGAGGTTTGAGGGAGAATGGGTGCATGTATACATACAGCTGAGTCCCTTCGCTGTTCACCTGAACCATCACAACATTGTTAATCGGCTATCAGATCAGATGAGATCAGTCACTCAGTCGTGTTCGACTCTTTGCGACCCCATGAATCGCAGCACGCCAGGCCTCCCTGTCCATCACCAACTCCCGGAGTTCACTCGGACTCACATCCATCGAGTCAGTGATGCCATCCAGCCATCTCATCCTCTGTCGTCCCCTTCTCCTCTT
>NW_011494680.1:7120566-7121123 GCF_000754665.1 Bison bison bison
GTAGTTTGAGCATTCTTTGGCATTGCCTTTCTTTGGGATTGGAATGAAAACTGACCTTTTCCAGTCCTGTGGCCACTGCTGAGTTTTCATATCAAATCTAAAATTCTCAGGCCAATATTCCAACATTTAATCTAAGCTTCAGTTTGCTAATGTGGTTGGCTTTCTTGAAATCCTGGACTTTACCAGTGGAGACCTCGTCATATGGTTGTGAAAATTTTTAAGTGTAGTGTATGTGAGTGGAAGCTGCTAATCCAAACTTTCTTTTCCAATGCTATAATTAGGCTTCCCAGCCATCCAGTATTCTTAGTAGTAGCATAGCCTCCATCTTGGCCAGAATATAAATGCCAAGAAGGAAACATGTTTCTCGAATGAAGCTGCATTTTTCTTTTTACCATGCCAGCGTGCAAGAGATGAGGCATTTGGTTTCAATAATCTGAAATGACATGTAGAATGTTCTGCATTGATAACACTCACTTTTTACTAGCATTATTTGTTCACCCATTACTCTGAGTTCAGTGATCATTGAATTATTTTTTTAATAAACTTCCTTATTAATT
>NW_011494680.1:7121223-7126070 GCF_000754665.1 Bison bison bison
TGATGCCATCCAGCCATCTCATCCTCTGTCGTCCCCTTCTCCTCTTGCTCCAATCCCTCCCAGCATCAGAGTCTTTTCCAGTGAGTCAACTCTTCGCATGAGGTGGCCAAAGGACTGGAGTTTCAGCTTTAGCATCATTCCTTCCAAAGAAGCCCCAGGGCTGATCTCCTTCAGAATGGACTGGTTGGATCTCCTTGCAGTCCAAGGGACTCTCAAGAGTCTTCTCCAACATCACAGTTCAAAAGCATCAATTCTTCAGCACTCAGCCTTCTTCACAGTCCAACTCTCACATCCATACATGACCACAGGAAAAACCATAGCCTTGACTAGATGAACCTTTGTTGGCAAAGTAATGTCTCTGCTTTTCAATATGCTATCTAGGTTGGTCGTAACTTTCCTTCCAAGGAGTAAGCGCCTTTTAATTTCATGGCTGCAGTCACCATCTGCAGTGATTTTGGAGCCCCGAAAAATAAAGTCTGACACTGTTTCCACTGTTTCCCCATCTATTTCCCATGAAGTGATGGGACCAGATGCCATGATCTTCGTTTTCTGAATGTTGAGTTTTAAGCCAACTTTTTCACTCTCCACTTTCACTTTCATCAAGAGGCTTTTGAGTTCCTCTTCACTTTCTGCCATAAGGGTGGTGTCATCTGCATATCTGAGGTTATTGATATTTCTCCTGGCAATCTTGATTCCAGCTTGTGTTTCTTCCAGTTCCCCCCCCCCAGTACAAAATAAAAAAGCATAAGGCAAAACAAAACTGTGTCCTTTTACTACTCAGTTCTCACTGCCTTGCCAAGGTCATATGTAAGCCACTTAGTAAATGTTTCCTGACAAATGAGTAAATGAGCCAAATCATAGTAAGTTGCTTCTTATAGACCCAATTTCAGTCACATATTTTTTCCACTGTAGTAGCTTTACAGTAGTTAATGCTTTCTGTAATTTGACTATGTAAAAACTGGGTGGATGGATGGATGGATAGATAGATATAGATTAATGATTACCAATTTTAACCTGTTCTCAATGAATAACATATCTTTTAAATTTGATCTAAATTGTAGATGCTTGGTTTATTTTATATTTGTGCTTGAATCTTGTTCATAAATAATTATTTTTAAAATAGGTGTGCTTGAAATAATCAAATAAGTGGATTATGTAGTTGTTTCCTTTTGACCATTATTCCTAAAGATGCTTCCAAATCACAGGTTTCTGAAAAGAATCTCTTTATTTCCCTTATTATAAAAATTATGTGAGTACACAGTGATTCTGAAGTCCACTGAATGCATTTCTCTCTTTGTCAGAGAACTCATTCTGTATTTTTTATCCATAAAGGTCTTTGCAGGAAGATATTATTAATGTCCGTCCCTTATCTTTACACCATCTGACCTCATTTGTAAGGTTTCTTCCGAACACAGCTTGCATGGCTGGCTGCTGCATCGCACAGAATCAGAAACATACATTTTGGTCTGAGCTTGTCTTCTCTCCCTGCCCCAGTTCAAGTTTCATTAACCTGATTTATAACTTTTCCAAGTTTCTTTTTACTTCCACTTTCCAATTTTTAAGGTGTTTGGCGAGTTTACTTTTTTTCCATTCTAAGTATCTTTCTTTTCATCACAAAACAAATCAATTGTTTTAATGCACTAGCCTGGGGGCAAGAAAGGCTGCCAGACCCCTGAGAGGAGGCAGCCTCCCTTCAAGTCTAGAGACTTAAAGAGAGAGTCTGACAGGAAGAGGGGGAGCAGCCATGGACTCTCTCAGAACAGGGGGCCCAGCACACAGCCCAGGACTGACCAGGAGGAGGAGAGATGTCCAGAGCACAAGAAATCTAAAATGGATGCTTAAGTGCAATGCTAAAGTGGATGATTAAAAAGCAGGATTAGTCTGGCACTTCAGGGGGAAAAAAGCTATGACAAACCTAGACAGCATATGAAGATGCAGAAACATTACTTTGCTGACGAAGGTCCATATAGTCAAAACTATAGTTTTTCCAATAGTCAGTTATGGATGCGAGAGTTGGACCATAAAGAAGACAGCACCATAGAATTGATGCTTTTAAGTTGTGGTGCTGGAGAAGACTCTTGAGAGTCCCTTGGACAGCAGGGAGACCAAACCAGTCAATCCTAAAGGAAGTCAACCCTGAATATTCATTAGAAGGACTGATGCTGAAGCTCCAATACTTTGGCCACCTGATGCAAAAAGCCAACTTGTTGGAAAAGACCCTGATGCTGGGAAAGATTGAGGGCAAAAGAAAATGGCGCAGCAGAAGATGAGATGGTTGGATGGCTTCACTGACTCAGTAGACATGAATCTGAGAAAATTCCGGGAGATAATGAAGGACAGGGGAGCCTGGTGTGCTGCAGTCCACCTTTGCTGCTCAAAGAGTTGGACATGACTTAGTCACTGAACAATAACAACAATATGACAAATAGTATATATGCTTTTTCTATGAGAGTAAGTATGACTTTTGAAAAATGTAAAAAAATTAACAGAATTAAGTGTAGTAAAGAAGATGGTAATCTAAATTTGCAATATGCTGTAGGGACAAGCAGAAAGTGATTATTATAAAGATACAGCTGTTATCGACTAAAAGCCCATGGGGTCTCAAAGAGTTGGACACAATTTAGTGACTGAACAACAGTCTGGCACATTTATTTTTTATTATATTAACATTTTATATAACACTGGAAGGTGTGGTAATAACTGAATAAAATCCACATTTTGTATAACTGCATGTATATATGTGGGGTTACTCAGTCGTGTCCGACTTTTTGCAACCCTGTGGACTGTAACCCACCAGGCTCCTAGAGGTTAATAGAGGTGAATTTAAATTATTTTAAAACTTTCACTATATGTTCCAACTGTTTTGAAATATATTAATACATTCTCCACATATGTAAATGACACCATTTTCACCATATCATGGGATTTCCCAGGCAAGAATACTGGAGTGGGTTGCCATTTCCTCCTTCAGGGGATCTTCCTGACCCAGGGACTGAACCTGAGTCTCCTGCATTGGCAGATGGGATCTGCCACTTGAGAAGCCCCATAATCACATTGAATTATCCAAATAATTTTTAAGACAACAATAACACCACCACCAGCAATGAGTGATATGATGAAAGGCATGGGGAGCCAATATGGTAGCTCCATCAGACTAATATTAGGTGAACACGGAAACAGGTAAGTGCTGGGGTTAAGCAGGCATTTCACACTAAAAAGAGGGAGCAGGCTGGCCATGATGAAGGAAAACTGAAAATTCAAATTATGAAATAGAACTGAGAAAATATGTGATTCAGGAAAACAGGAAATATGAAACACAGAACAGTCTTGGGCACCAAAGAACCACAAGTTTGAAGATGTTTTTTTTTTTTTTTTTGTCCTTTATCATTATTTTCATAGCTAACATAGTTAACATTGAACCTGATGCTCTTGAATAGAGGTGAATTTAAATTATTTTAAAACTTTCACTATATGTTCCAACTGTTTTGAAATATATTAATACATTCTCCACATATGTAAATGACACCATTTTCACCATATCATGGCTTAAGACAAGGAAAGGGGTTGACAGAGTGTTATTCATTACAAAATTCTTGTAATTATTGTCAAAGACTAGTTGGAATTTTTGTAAACAATATATTAACCTGAATTAATCTGAAAAGTAAATTATCTTTTAAACCTTTTTCCTCTTATATAAATTAACATTATTTGTTGGGGATGTATTGATTTGACTCAATCAAGCAACACTTGTAAAGTTAAAGAAAACCAGGATATCTGCAGATTAAACAGAGGATGACTTGCTTCCTGATGCTGCGTCAAGCATGATGTGAGCATTGCTGTTAAATCCTGTTTTCCATTATTGCTGCAAAATGTTATTAAAAGCATTTATGAATTCAAATGATTAAATCTTTTGACCTCCACAAATGAAATAATCCCTGAAGACACAGGATGAAAATTCTAATTTTCCTTCAAACCACTGTATATTTGAGGACTCTAATTAATCCACTAGGTTTTTTTATAGGATAAAGTTCATCTTGATTTTGCATCCATTTTAATAACTTGAAGACTTCAAGAGCTGATTTAAACCTTTGATAATTTTGCTTGGGATGTGTTATTATATGGAAAGATTTCCTCAAGCTGTCATTTGCAAATACATAGTCTAAGATACTGCAAATATATTAAAAGTAGCAAAAATACAATAGCCAAAAATAAAAAGACAGAAAACAAACTCAAGAATGTGTTTGCTAAATCCCTTCATCTTATTTTCTTATCACCCTGGCATCTTTTACATACGGCAATGCTAATGTGAAAACAAAGCCTCCTGCCAATAAACCTCTTTAATTTTGCTGTTGTTCAGTCTCTAAGTCTTGACCAACTGTTGTGACCCCATGGACTGCAGCACACCAGGCTCCTCAGTCCTCCATTGTCTGCTGCAGTTTGCTCAAACTCATGTCCATCAAGTCAGTGATGCTATCTAACCATGTCATCCTGTGTCACCCTTCTCCTTCTGCCTTCAATCTTTCCCAGCATCACGGTTTTTTCCAATGAGTCATTTCTTTGCATCAGGTGGCCAAGTATTGGAGCTTCAGCTTCAGCATCAGTCCTTCCAATGAATATTCAGGACTGATTTCCTTTCAGTTCAGTTCAGTTCAGTCACTCAGTCATGTCCAACTCTTTGCGACCCCATGAATCGTAGCACGCCAGGCCTCCCTATCCATCACAAACTCTCAGAGTTCACTCAAACTCACGCCCATCGAGTCAGTGATGCCATCCAGCCATCTCATCCTCTGTCATCCCCTTCTCCTCCTGCCCCCAATCCCTCCCAGCATCAGAGTCTTTTCCAATGA
>NW_011494680.1:7126170-7202311 GCF_000754665.1 Bison bison bison
CCAGGGCTGATCTCCTTCAGAATGGACTGGTTGGATCACCTTACAGTCCAAGGGACTCTCAAGAGTCTTCTCCAACACCACAGTTCAAAAGCATCAATTCTCCGGCGCTCAGCCTTCTTCACAGTCCAACTCTCACATCCATACATGACGACAGGAAAAACCATAGCCTTGACTAGATGGACCTTTGTTGGCAAAGTAATGTCTCTGCTTTTCAATATGCTATCTAGGTTGGTCATAACTTTCTTCCAAAGAGCAAGTGTCTTTTAATTTCATGGCTGCAGTCACCATCTGCAGTGATTTTGGAGCCCAAAAAAGTAAAGGCTCTCAAATGTTTCCATTGTTTCCCTATCTATTTTCCATGAAGTGATGGGACAAGATGCCATGATCTTAGTTTTCTGAATGTTGAGCTTTAAGCTAAGTTTTTCACTCTCCACTTTCACTTTCATCAAGAGGCTTTTTAGTTCCTCTTCACTTTCTGCTTTAGGATTGACTAATTTGATCTCTTTGCTGTACAAGGGACTCTCAAGAGTCTTCTCCAGCACTACAATTTAAAATCATCAATTCTTTGGTGCTCAGCCTTCTGAATGGTCCAATTCTCACATCCTTACATGACTACTGGAACTACCTGCAGTAGTCTGAATAAAATATTTAACCTCTGTAATCTGTTCAGTTCAGTTGCTCTGTCAAGTCTGACTCTTTGCAGCCCCATGGACTGCAGCACGCCAGGCTTCCCTGTCCATCATTATCTCCCAGAGATTACTCAAACTCATGTCCATCGAGTCAGTGATGCCATCCAACCATCTCATCCTCTGTCGTTCCCTTCTCCTCCCACCTTCAATCTTTCTCAGCACCAGGATCTTTTCAAATGAGTCACTTCTTTGCATCAGGTGGCCAAAGTATTGGAGTTTCAGCTTCACCATCAGTCCTTCCAATGAATATTCAGGACTGATTTCCTTTAGGATTGACTGGGTTGATCTCCTTGCAGTCCAAGGGACTCCAACACCACAGTTCAAAGGCATTAATTCTTCAGTACTCAGTTTTCTTTATACTTCAGCTCTCACATCCATACATGACTACTGGAAAAACCAGTTTTGACTAGATGGGCCTGTGTGGACAAAGTAATGTCTCTGCTTTTTAATATGCTGTCTAGGTTGGTCATAGCTTTTTTTTCAAGGAGCAAGTGTCTTTTAATTTCATGGCTGCAGTCACCATCTGCAGTGATTTTGGAGCCCAGAAAAGTAAAGGCTCTCAAATGTTTCCATTGTTTCCCTATCTATTTTCCATGAAGTGATGGGACAAGATGCCATGATCTTAGTTTTCTGAATGTTGAGCTTTAAGCTAAGTTTTTCACTCTCCTCTTTCACTTTCATCAAGAGACTCTTTAGTTCTTTGTTTTCTGCCATAAAGTTGGTGTCATCTGCATATCTGAGGTTATTAATATTTCTCCTGGTAATTTTGATTTCAGCTTGTGCTTCATTCAGCCTGGCATTTCACATGATGTACTCTGCATTTAAGTTAAATAAGCAGGGTGACAATATATAGCCTAGACATACTCCTTTCCTGATTTGGAACCAGTCTGTTGTTCCATGTCCAGTTCTAACTGTTGCTTCTTGACCTGCATATGGATTTCTCAAGAGGCAGGTCAGGTGGTCTGGTATTCCCATCTCTTTCAGAATTTTCCACAGTTTGTTGTGATCCACACAGTCAAAGACTTTGGCATAGTCAATAAAGCAGAAGTAGATGTTTTTCTGCAACTCTCTTGCTTTTTTGATGATCCAACAGATGTTGGCAATTTGATCTCTGGTTCCTCTGCCTTTTCTAAATCCAGCTTGAACATCTGGAATTTCATGGTTCAGATACTGCTGAAGCTTGTCTTGGAGAATTTTGAACATTGCTTTGCTAGTGTGTGAGATGAGTGCAGTTGTGTGGTAGTTTGAGCAATCTTTGGTGTTGCCTTACTTTGGGATTGGAAAGAAAATTGACCTTTTCTAGCTCTGTGGCCAATGCTGAGTTTTCCAAATTTGCTGGCATATTGAGTGCAGCACTTTCACAGCATCATCTCCCAGGATTTGAAATAGCTCACCTGGAATTCCATCACCCCCACTAGCTTTTTTTGTAGTGATGCTTCCTATGGCCCACTTGACTTCTCATTCCAGGATGTCTGGCTCTAGGTGAGTAATCATTATTATCTGGGTCATTAAGAATCTTTTTTGTATAGGTCTTTTGTGTATTCTTGCTGCCTCTTCTTAATATCTTCTGCTTCTGTTAGGTCCATACCATTTCTGTCCTTTATTGAGCCCATCTTTGCATGAAATGTTCCCTTGGTATTTCTAATTTTCTTGAAGAGATCTCTATTCTTTCCCTTTCTATTGTTTTCCTCTGTTTCTTTGCATTGCTCACTAAGGACGACCTTCCTATCTCTCCTTGATATTCTTTGGAACTCTGTATTCAAATGGGTATATCTTTCCTTTTCTCCTTTGTCTTTTGCTTCTCTTCTTTTCACAGTTGTTTGTAAGGCCTCCTCAGACAACCATTTTGCCTTTTTGCATTTCTTTTTCTTGTGGATGGTCTTGATCACTGCCTCTTGTACAATGTCACAAATCTCCATTCATAGTTCTTTAGACACTCTGTCTATCAGATATAATCCCCTGAAACTATTTGTCACTTCCACTGGATAATCTTAAGGGATTTGATTCAGGTCATACCTGAATGGCCGAGTGGTTTTCCGTACTTTCTTCAATTTCAGTCTGAATTTGGCAATAAGAGGTTAGTGATCTGAGCCACAGTCAGCTCCCCATCTTGTTTTTTCTGACTGTATAGAGCTTTTCCATATTTGGCTGCAAAGAATATAATCAATCTGATTTCAGTGTTGACCATCTGGTGATGTCTGTATGTAGAGTCTTCTCTTGTGTTGTTAGAAGACGGGGTTTGCTATGACCAGTGCATTCTCTTGGCAAAACTCTGTTAGCTTTTGACCTGCTTTGACCTAAAGTAACAAGCAAATTTGGCCTTGGAGTACAAAACGAAGCAGGTCAAAGGCTAACAGAGTTTTGTCAAGACAACCTCTCTAATACCACTTTTTAAATATTTTATTCAGATTATAGCAGGTAGTTCCTAAGCAGAGCTGTGAATAGCTCTGAAACCTTTTCTTCACAGAAACTCATCCAACACCCATCTCTAATATTTCACAATAATCACTTTTTAGGCAAAACCTTTCAAATGTGTCTGTTAAAATACAGATGCCCAAGAGGAAACTAGGAGGGAAGACTAGACTAATTCATCAAGCCCAAGACTCATTTAAAGGATCATAGGGTTTATGAAAAAATTTTATTCATAAAGTTTGGCCAAATGTGTTTGACTAATCATTTATTTAAGACCCAGCTTAATTCCATGTCGACCCTACTACAGTAACTGTTGCGGTACATTCTCCAGGAGTGCATCTTCCTCTGCTCAGCGCCATGGGGCATCTTGGTTTTCCTGCAGTCCTCACAATGTATGCTCCCTGCTGGTCACTTAGCCTGCACTGACCCACATTGTATATTTCATGTGGAGTCTACCTGGACTGTCAGCCCCTGGAGGGTGGTGGTCTTATTCTGTATACAGCACGGTTCCCAAACTCTGGGATCGAATGCCTGATGATCTGAGGTGGAGCTGATATAATAATAACAGAATCAATGTGTGTGTTAAGTTGCTTCAGTCATGTCCGGCTCTTTACAACCCTATGGACTGTCCATGGGATTCTCCAGGCAAGAATACTGGAGTAGGTTGCCATGCCCTCCTTCAGGGGATCTTCCCGACTGAAGGATTGAACCCGAGTCTCTTTTTCCTCCTGCAAGGGCAGGCGGGTTTTTTACCATCAGTGCCATCTGGGAAACCCAAAAAGAAATGTACAATACATGTAATGTGCTTGAATCATCCCCAAACCAACCCCAACTCTTGGAAAACGTGTCTTCCAAGAAACTGGTCCCTAGGGCCAAAAAGGTTGGTGACCACTGAATACAGCACTGATCAGCATCTGTGAAGATGCTGGAGATGCTGTCAGCCTAGAAATTGAAAATGTGTTACCCACGTGTATGTTCTTCAGCTTCCAACTGGCATGCAGTGTCTCCCTGATCTATTTCCCAATGCCTTACTTGGGCTGACTGGCTTGTCGCATGCATACTGTTGCTTCAGCCGTGCCCGACTCTTGTGACACCATGGACTATAGCCTGCCAGACTCCTCTGTCCATTGGATTCTCCAGGCAAGAATACTGGAGTGGGTTGCCTTTTCTGTCTCCAGGGGATCTTCCCAACCCAGAGATCGAACCCGCGTCTCCTGAGGATCCTGCACTGCAGGTACTGCTGGGAAGCCCCACCACTTTGGAATAGGCAATTTGAACCTATTCCAGAATATCCTGATATATTAACAAATAGGGAAATATTTCAAAATCCACTTTCCAATTCCAATCATGAGAGAAATTTTCCATAATATATTTACATCAGAGACTTTTAAGATATTGATTAAGGGAGGAAGATTAATTTAGAAGGACTAGAGTCTCTAGAGTGAAAAATTATTGCATTTATGCTCTAGCTACATGGCTTTACCCACAAAATATCTTCAGTTAACAATGTTTGCTTAGTGCATACTGTGTTCAAGTTTGTATCTCATTGTGGTTTTGATCCTTTATATATCTTTTTTGGATACAATGTCTAATCAGGTATTCTGCCCACTTTTTCAGTTGGGTTATTTGATTCTTTTGCTATTAAGTCGTAGGATTTCCTTGTATATTTTGGATATTAACCTCTTATTGGATTATTCTTGTAAATACTACATTAATTAAATTTAATTATTAAATATTTTGTAAGTTAAATATTAATATTCTTATAAATATTCTCTCACATTCTATAAATGTTGATTGTTTCCATTGCTATGGGAAAATATTTTAGCTTGATTTAGTCCCATTTGTTTATTTTTGCTTTATTTGCCTGTGCTTTTGGTGTCAAATACAAAAACTCAGGGCCAAGATCAGTGTCAATGAGCAGTTACCCTACATTCTCTTCTTTCTGGACACCTTAAATACGTACAATTTTTACACATCAATCATACTCCAATCAGGCTGGGGAAAGTAAAGAAAAATTATTCAACAAAATTGAAAACGATGTGCAAAACATAGATGTTATAATTGTGCAAAATACAGCACCCTTGTCAGTACACTAAGGGTCTGCTTTTGCTAAGTCACTTCAGTCTCATCCGACTCTGTGCAACCCCTCAGACAGCAGCCCACCAGGCTCCCCCAGCCCTGGGATTCTCCAGGCAAGACCACTGGAGTGGGTTTCCATTTCCTTCTCCAATGCATGAAAATGAAAAGTGAAAGCGAAGTCTCTCAGTCGTGTCCAACTCTTAGGGACCCCATGGACTGCAGCCCACCAGGCTCCTCCGTCCATGGGATTTTCCAGGCAAGAGTACTGGAGTGGGGTGCCATTGCCTTCTCCACAGCTAAATAAACCATTACAACAATGACATTAAGGACGGGCTTGAGGTTTGTGCAGAAAGCAAAGGAAACACATGGGAAGCACATCTATTTTATTTTGTAGGCTTCTTTGAGAAGAGGAAGGTAAAGGACAAGCAAAGTGTCTCAGGAGGAATAAACTGGGCGAGTCCACTGACGAGAAGGACTAGAGTTTATTGATTAAGCTCATGGGAATGTCCATGCTCCATCTTAAAGCAGAGGAGGTAAGACTTATGTATCCATCCCCCTCAGGGGTTTTGCTTGTAAAGATCAAATCTGATGAAAGTATGAGTGTGCATGAGCTTATGGGTCTTTCTAACTTCACTAAGGCAGTTTCTATTTATAGTAAGGACTTAATTTTAAATTATTATTCAATTTACTTAATATATAGAAATATAAGTCAACATAATTTTAAGTTATTAAATCTAGTTTATAAATATCACTCTATTTATAAATATAGTACAATTTATTAAGTCATTTACCAGGATTTTATATCTCAGATAATTAAAATCCTTTATACATTGTAAACATTATAAATGTAATATATCCAATTTCCTAAGTACTTAATTGTCTATCTAACAAGCAAAATGCTTCCAATTATTAAATAAGGCTTATAAATCTAATGAGTTATGCTCATAAAGTCGATATATTACAAGTTCTTCTAAATATTACAAAACTGCTTAAAATCTTTGTGAACATTCCTTTATAGTTTTCAATCATAAGTGTAAGGTAATTAATATTGTTACACATTTCAAATAGAAAAATAAAGTTTATCTGTTAGGCCTCTAACATTCCAGTGGGATATGGTGTGCATGCTCAGTTATGTCCAACTCTTTGTGACCCCATGGACTGTAGCCCACCAGGCTCCTCTGTCTGTGGGATTTTCTAGGCAAGAATACTGGAGCTAATAGCTATTTACTACTCCAGGAGACAATAAATAAAGCAATACTAAATGTTTTCAGTTGTTCTAAACAGAACACAAAAATATTCAGAAAATGAGCTTGATTTTCTTCATGTTTCATATTTCATTTCAGTTATTCTGGAATTCGTATTCAATATGCTTACCCACTGACAATTATTTACCATTCCAAGCAAGTCAAAATTTCCTTTTCAGTATTTTTATATCACCCACAGATATATTTGGCCAGAATGATGGCTTGATTCTTGCTCTAGACACTGGTTGAGAGCAGGAAGCCCAGTGGTTACAAGAACAAAACTCCCTAACTACCGAGGACCACAGTGTCTACAGAGTAACCTGACTTTTATCTAAAACCTACCAACCGAAGTGCACCATCCATTGATTAAATTAAACAAGTCTATTTACTGCTTAATTGTGTTCTGAAGTAATATTCCTCTTCTTCCCATCTGGTAGGAACACAGGTTCTTTAGCCAGTTCCTGACACCCCACTGGGCTCCCTTCAATCCTGGAGACTCTGTCACCTCAGTCACATCACTGACGTGTAGTCCTGCCAGGCACTGCCCTGAGCACTGAGTACAACCAACAAGTGCAGGACATTCTTCCACGAGGCTTCTGTGCTAGTGGGTTAGTGTCCCGCTAGGAGTTAGACAATTCAATGAGATCATGGAACAGTAACTAGTGACTCCTTTCATTAGTTGGTCAGGTAAGCCCTTAAAAAAAAAAAAGCCAGATCTGTTAAAATCAGAACAGAGAGCCACCTGGAGAGACGGAGAAGCTAGTGATTTGGGGTTGAACACACCATACTTCAGTGTCTGAAAGTAAATCAGTCAGTCAGGCTGGGACACAGTAAATTAGAGACAGAAAGGTTAGGGATAACCACAGCCAGGTCTTACAGACACTTTTAGGCAAAGATAAATTTGGGACAAAAGCCATCAGAGCTGTGACCAAGTGTGGTGTGATCACATTTTAGAAAAATCTCTCCATTGATGACTGTGTGAAAAACGGGTATTAAAGATTTAGAATGAAAGTAGTGAGACAAGGATGCAATTAATTGGGCAGTGGGTGGTGGTGAAATAAATGTGGATGGTGAGACACGCGGACTCAGGCTGTATCCCAGGCACAGAGTAAATTAAGACATGCTGACGGCCTGACTCTGGGCACTGACCAACAGGAGGAAATCAATTACTGCTGGGGTATTACTTCAAAACTTGAGGTTTGAGAAGCACCATTGTGGGAATTCTACATGAGGTATGTTGAGTTTGAAATGCTTATTCAATACCTAACTGGAATTTTTAACTGGCTATACCCCAATACTGTGGTGTTGGAGAAGACTCTTGAGAGTCCCTTGGACTGCAAGGAGATCAAACTAGTCCATTCTAAAGGAAATCAGTCCTGAATATTCATTGGAAGGACTGATGCTGAAGCTGAAGCTCCAATATTTTGGCCACCAGAGGAAAGAACTGACTCATTGGAAAAGACCCTGATGCTGGGAAAGATTGAAGGCAGGAGGAGAAGGGGACAACAGGGGATGAGATGGACGGATGATATCACTGACTCGATGGACATGAGTTTGAGCAAGTTTGAGAGCTGGTGATGGACAGGAAAGCCTGGAGTGCTGCAGTCCATAGGGTCACAAAGAGTCAGACATGGCTGAGTGACTGAGTTGACTGATAGATACCTCAATACAAAATAAAAAGTTTAAAGTTTGGGGGGAAAAAACAACCCAACTGCAAACATCAAGGGCACAAGCTGATATACAGGTCTGGGATGTACAGAGACATGTCAGGATGTGGGGATATATTGGAGAGTCACAACTTATAGGATTAGTTAAGCCATGAAACAGTTGAGATCACAGACAGAGCAAGTGGATGGCCAAGATAAACGTACCTGAGAGCCAGGGCAGCAACAATTTTAAAGACAAGAAGAAAAGACAAACAAGGGAAAAAAGAAAGGAAGTTCATGGCAATATTGTATACAAGGAAAAATTGATTTTTCTTTGGACAGAATCTCAGGGGGAAAATAGGTTCAAGATGGAAGACACAGTGACATGTGTCAAATACTGAAAAGCATCTGGGTGAACTGTAAACAGAGAAGCAAGCACTGGATTCGTGAGGACACAAGGTGAGGCCAGAGCCTGGCCAGGGAGGGTCAGGGAGTATGCAGAGCTAGATGAAGACATTATTTTGACCTCATTTAGAAATCAAGACCAGTGTCTAAAATCCCTCGAGAACATGGCCCACACTGACTAGGTGATCACTTGCGCCGTGTACATGGGCATCCACTTCCCTGGTGCTATTGGTGAAACCAGCTGAGCCCAGACTGTTGTGTCTTCCACTAACCTATCAATTCAGTGTATTGATCTCTCAAATGGGCTTCCCCAGTGGCTCAGTAGTAAAGAATCAGCCTGCAATGCAGAAGCCACAGGAGATACAGTTTTGATCCCTGGGTTGCAAAGATTCCCTGGAGGAGGAAATGGCAACCCACTCCAGTATACTTGCCTAGAGAATCCCACGGACAGAGGAGCTGGTGGGCGCATAGTCCATGGGGTCACCAAGAGTCGGACATGACTGAAGTGACTTAGCACCTCTCAAATACATCTCCACTGAGGAACACCACGAAACGACCCCGAAACTTCTTTGCGTCCTTTGGGAGAGAACTCATCACTAACACTGGGTCACTAACTGGGCTAAGGGAGGTATTTCCCTCAAGCCAGAAAATTTCCATTTCTGATTTCCCTGCAGATGTCTCATCCCCAGACAGTCTTTTGTACAATAGAGCTAATCCGGTCCTCAGGTGCCACGCTCTGCTTCCTGTCATACATAGCCGATGCCTCAGCAACAGAACGTCTTGATTCACGGCCACGTGGAATGTGACAGCTCTGCCATGTGGCTTTTCCTCCCGAGATGGTGGTGGCATTTCTCTAGGTTCCTGGGAGAGAACTAGGATCGTACACATGCCCTAGAAGCCAGAAACTGGGAGCATGTGGTCAGTTACCCAAAGGATGAATCAGGAGCAGCTCATCACTTCTTTTCAGCAGATTATCCAGGTGGAGTATTTAGGCAGAGCTAGAAAAATTCCTCTCCCATGATGAAACAGAGATTTCTCCCTGGCTGGTGCTGGCTTTCATTCTGCACCAGATCCAAGAAGGTGAGCTCAGTGTGTCGCTCCCTGGCGCTGAGTTACTCTCCTGGAAACCTGAGGTCACATACTCCTGGGACCATGACTGGTATGTGAGTCACTGTCTGTTTGCCATAGTCTTCCCTCGTGTCTTTATTGTCTGTCTCCACCCCATCCTTGGCCAGAAGTGGTCATTTATCCACTGCTAACATAGAGCTTAGCCTGCGGGCCTGCAACAGTCAGGGCCTCATAAGAAGCCTTGACCCCACACTGAGGAGAGATCCTGGGATTCAGCAGTTACAGAGTTTCAGTGTGTGCTCAGTCCTGTCTGACTCTTCATGACCCCATGGACTATAGCCCCCCAGACTCCTCTGTCCACAGGATTTCCCAGACAAGAATACTGGTGGGTTGCCATTTCCTCCCTCAAGGTATCTTCCCAACCCAGAGATCGAACCTGAGTTTCCTGCAGCTCCTGTACTGTTAGGTGGATTCACTACCACCTAGCCACCTGGAAAGCCCCTCAGAGTCACAGTGCTGTCACAGCGCTGCCTAGAAAGTTGCTTACTGTTGGAGCCGTTTTCACAATTACCTGTAAATTGGTGAAGTCAAGACTCTGATATAGCTTTAGGAAATTCAAAGGAAGTCATTTAATATCAAATATAGAGTTGAGTATCACATGTGTCAACTGCCAGCACTTTCCACACATACGTGAAAGTTTAACCAAAACCCGGGGCCACTGAATCAGGCAGAATGAAAGGAATATTTTGAGGGGAAATAAAGATGTAAACAACTGCATTGTTTCCCGAGTTTCCATCCAGAACACGGAGTCCATGTCTCACACCCCTCGCATTCATCACAAAGGCTCGGTCAGCTGTGAGTCACCAGCCCTGGGAACCGGTTTCCACTCTGTTTATGTAACAAGTCTTCACGTGGCTCGGTGCAATTTTCAATGTGACAGCAGCTCTGAAGGTGACAAGGAGTGTGGTCTGTTTATGGCATTAGGTGTTATTGCCTTTTCTTTTTTTCTTAGACAACTGCAGATTGACTAGATGGAGAATTTGCTTTTTCCCAACCTTTTGCTGCATTCTCCAGGGAGGCTCGTGTTATGAGTAAAGAATAGGTCAGAATAAATGTGCATTTCAGTCAACACCGCTTGTCACCCCCACACAAAGCAGTCTAAAGGCTGGCAATGCACTCACACCTCTTTCTAGAGGACTCCATCTACAACATTGATGATGGAGGCTATTGCTTATCACATCAATTGTTTCCTCTTGCCTGAGTCCATTTGTCTATAACACCACAGACTAGGGGGCTTGCAAATATCAGAAATTTTTCTCACACTTATGGAGGCCAAGTTCAAATTCAATCACCAGCCTGGTCAGATGTGGTGACGACCCTCTTCCCACTTCACAGCCAAGCCTCCCCACTGGGTCCTCACAGGGCACAAGAGGCAAGGGACCACCAAGGCGTCTTTTTGCAAGAACACTCATCCCATTCATGTGGGCTCCAACCTCAGGACCTCACGTGCTCCCAGGGGCCCCACCTCCTGACCCCAGCATCTTCGAGGGCTAGGACATCAATGTTGGGATCTGGGGGCACTCAAACATTCAGACCTCAGCTCCTCGGATACAAGAAATGAGTGGTCTCCCTACGCAGGGTGAGTGGCTGAAGTGCCTGTCAGCCTGCATATCCCACGAACTAAGAAACAAACTATGCAACTTCCTTCACCCTGCAAAATGCCCTGAGCCAGTAACGGGGCTTTTTTTTTTTTTTTTTGAGTAGGGGATTGGAGGGTGGACAACTACATGATCTAGTTGAATCGTAATAGATGCTTACACACTTGGGACCCCATATTTTCCTGTCAGTGTATGCTTGGTGTCTAGACGTAACCAGAAGACAAACTTACAATGCTAATGTTATTAACACGATGTTTGTTCTGCTGTTGCTGTTCCTGTCTGACTCTTTGCAACCCCATTGAACTTCAGCATGCCAGCCTCCCCTATCCTTCACTATCTGTGCCACAGATTAATGTAATATCCCTATAAATATTTAAATCCCTCACTAACCAGCAGAAAGAAATACACTTCAACTTCAAAACTGTTAAAATATTCAGTCTCTCATCCTATAAAGAAAATCATTTACTAGTTTAATATCAAAAGTCTAAGATATAAGTTCTGCCCTAGAGACTTGTGAAGTACACCACTTTCTCTGTTTTTTGGTTTTTTGTTGTTGTTGTTGTTGGTTGCTTCTTTGTTTTTACAAAATATTTCTTCCCCTTAAAGGATAAAGGCATTTTGGTTACATTATATAGCTAGCCCTTTATCAGAGAAATGCAAATCAAAACCACTATGAGGTACCATTTCACGCCACTCAGAATGGCTGCGATCCAAAAGTCTACAAGCAATAAATGCTGGAGAGGGTGTGGAGAAAAGGGAACTCTCTTACACTGTTGGTGGGAATGCAAACTAGTACAGCCACTATGGAGAACAGTGTGGAGATTCCTTAAAAAACTGGAAATAGAACTGCCTTATGATCCAGCAATCCCACTGCTGGGCATACACACTGAGGAAACCAGAAGGGAAAGAGACACGTGTACCCCAATGTTCATCGCAGCACTATTTATAATAGCAACGGAATAGACACGGAAGCAACCTAGATGCCCATCAGCAGATGAATGGATAAGAAAGCTGTGGTACATATACACAATGGAGTATTACTCAGCCATTAAAAAGAATACATTTGAATCAGTTCTAATGAGATGGATGAAACTGGAGCCTATTATACAGAGTGAAGTAAGCCAGAAGGAAAAACACCAATACAGTATACTAACGCATATATATGGAATTTAGAAAGATGGTAACAATAACCCTGTGTACGAGACAGCAAAAGAGACACTGATGTATAGATCAGTCTTATGGACTCTGTGGGAGAGGGAGAGGGTGGGGAGATTTTGGAGAATGGCATTGAAACATGTATAATATCATGTATGAAATGAGTCGCCAGTCCAGGTTCGATGCACAATACTGGATGCTTGGGGCTGGTGCACTGGGACGACCCAGAGGGAGGGTATGGGGAGGGAGGAGGGAGGAGGGTTCAGGATGGAGAACACAGGTATACCTGTGGCGGATTCATTTCGATATTTGGCAAAACTAATACAATATTGTAAAGTTTAAAAAAAAAAAAAAGTTTCCCATTAAATGATCCTGATACATCACTCTTAAATATGGAGTCTTATGAAAATATTCCAAGGAAATTAACATGAGGAAACACAGAAACTGCTCCTTTTAACAGAATGAAAATTGGGTAAAAAAAAAAAAAAGAAATACCAATGAAGCATCAATACTTGTGCAATAAGAGAAAAATAATGAGATGGCAAGTGAATCCTGCATAATACCAATGTCATGTGACATCTCTCTCAAGTCAAAGATGGGCTGATACGACTGACAGGCTCAGTCTTTGCTCTCCAAGCTCAACAAGTATGAGTCTTCAGGAATCAGTCTGCAGAGGCAGGCAGCAGGCACAAGACTTCCTTGGCAATGCCAACGTCTGTGAGAAGCCCAAAGGAAATATTTTTGTCTAAAGCCCAACAAGTATGAGTTTCACAAAATTTAATTAGAAACATCTATGCATGTCAATCTTTAAAAATAATAGTAAAAAGATGATAGGCTTGTGAAACAATCTGAAAAATACATCATTATTTCCAGGACAAATAAAGATGCCAAATTGGATATAAATAAATTGCAAAAGGATTATGTCTAAATTTCTACCATCAGAAGAACTGAATATCATTAAGATTAGTGTGACTTTTTATTATCTGTACAGAATTAATTAGAAGAATGCAGGAGAAGCATCATTGAGACTAAGTTAGATTTCACATATCTGGGAATCAAAATAACCATGGTTTATGCAAGATAGTGATTTCTTTCTCTCTTAAAGAATTTGAAAGTAGGACATCCAATCATATCTGTGGCAACTCCTGACTATCATCCTAGAGGCAATCTCCAAACCTGTATTCTATCAGCCTCAGTACAAACAGCACCCTCGAATTACCTCAAGCTCCAACACAGGTACCAGGGACTCAGTCATCCTGTGAGCCTAACAGGCTGTGAAAAGGAGGAGAGAAGATGCAGGAAAAACGACCTCAGGAAGCCAGGTTGAAATCTCGAGGAAAATGTCACTTCAGTATCATCACCTAGTTAACAAGGCCACATCTAGGAACAAGGATGAAATCTTTTAATGAAATAGCAATATGTTAACACTAGGGTTTTACAACTAAAGAAGGAGGAGAGAAAATAATGTTTTTACAACTAGCAATTTAAGCCATAAAATGGAAAATAAGGAATGTATGGTATTATCATTGTTAAGGAGACAGATTTTTGTTTGGAGTCAGACACATTTGGTTGAATCCAGGTTTGGCCGATTTCAAAGTTACAGACTTGAGCTAGTTATGTGTATACTTAGGCCATAACTGCGAACTGAAAAATGGAAATAAACAGTGATAGTACCTCCCACAGGACAAAATAAATTAATGTATTAATGAATTGCTGGATTGAGCAATTAGTTACTAATACTTGGTTGAGGATTTTTGGATCTGATTTCAAAAATAAGATATTGATCTGCATTTTTGGTGGGATATTTTTTGTACTCTGTCTAGTTTGCATGCATGTCTGCTAAGTTACTTCAGTCGTGTCCGACTCTTTGCAACCCCGTGGACTGGGACTCTCCAGCCTCCTCTGTCCATGGGATTTTCCAGGCAAGAATACCAGGGTAATATTAACCTCATAAAATGAGTTGATAAATCTTTCTTTTTCCTCTATTTTGTGTTTGTAAAGTTGGTCTTAATTCTTTAAAGTTTTAGCAGAATTCTTCAGTAAAACCATGTTGACCTTGAAGACTTCTTTCTTAGGAACTTTTAAATTACAAATTCAATTTCTTTTACCGTTATAGCAAGATTCAGCTATTTTGCCTTGGCTTGAGTATTAGTAGTTCATGGTTTTTGAGGAATTGGTCCATTTCAGCTACGTTGGCAATTTATGGAGAGAAAAGCTGTCTGCAGAATTTCTTCATTATCTTTGTTATGGCTACAGAACCTGGAGAGATCTGGCTTCATTCTTGATATTGGTGATGTTTGTCTTATCTCCTTTTATCTTTGTCAATCTTGCTAGAGTTTTCCAATTTTGTTGATTTTCTCAAAGAAATAATTCTTTATTTCATTTTATTTTCTCTATACTTTTCCTGTTTCAATTTTATTGAAATCGATGTTTTGTCATTTCAAGCAGAAATCTTAGTTCACTTAGGTTTCTGAAAGCTCCTCATATCTAAATTATACTTTTCTCGAGTATTTCTTTTGCATTCAGTCAACATCCTGTCATCCTGGTGGTTATCATATTTGCTTCAAGTATAAAGTATCATTTGAGAACTTAAAAGAAAAAGAAGGGTCAATCACAGTTATCCTTATTTTCACTCATTTCCATGTTTCCTTCCGTTTCTAAAGTTCTAATCCTTCCTCTGTTCATAGAACTTCTTCAGCTATTCTTTAAGGGTAGGCTTGTTTGTAATAAATGATCTGATTTTGCTTTGCTGGGAATGTCTTGATTTCCCTTTATGTTTAGAGATATCTTTGCTGGATGGAAATCAGAGCTGGCAGCTCCCTCTTTCGGGGGTTAACATGTGAGCTGCTACACTTATGCCTCCATGGTTCAGATGAATCATCTGTTAACGTTCCAATTGCTGTTCCTGCAGGTAAAGTGCCATTTCTCCTAAGATGCAGCCAAGTTTTGCTTTCTTTTTGCCTTTATCATTCAGAAGGTTTAGTTATGATCTGTCAGCATGGATTTCATTGTGTTCATCCTTTCTGGGGTTTATTCAGCTAGCTAACTGTAAAAGGGGTCAGAATAGGCCACCCCAAAATATGCCACTTTGGGAGAAGGATTATTTTGAGCTGAGTATTTTTGAGATGCAACAATAGATGTGGAAGGAAGCCTCCCCAGAGGTTCCCTCATCTGACTGAAAGCAGAGGCTTCTGACAAAAGAGAACTGCCATAAACCCCTCCCTCGGGGAAGTTTTAGGGTCATGAAAAGACAGGAAGCTGGCATCAGGATAAAGCTTCACAAGCAAACCTCGTGAAGAGAGTCTTTATCCTGCATATATTTTCCCTAATATATCTACTTATCCAGTTTACAGCCTCTGTGGTGGTTTAGTCTCTTGGCCGTGTCCAACTCTCGTGACCTCATGCTCTTCAGTCCATGGGATTTTCCAAGCAAGAATTCTGGAATGGATTGCCATTCCCTTCCTCAGGGGATCTTCCAGACCCAGCGACTGAACTGGAGTCTCCTGCATTGGCAGGCGGGATCTTTACTACTTCGCTACCTGGGAAGCCCTTTTTAGGCTCCTGGGTCAGGAGGATTCCCTGGAGAAGGAAATGGCAAACCACTCCAGTACTCTTGCCTGGAGAATCCCCGTGGACAGAGGAGTCTGGAGTGCTGCAGTCCATCGAGGTCACAAAGAGTCAGACACGACTGAGCACACACGCACGTGCAGAAGCCTAAAAACCCTTTTCCTTTGGCAAGTCACATCTTTACAATTTATCACTCCATATTAAAAAGGGTATATAAGCTCTCAGACCTTTTCTAGGAAGTTCCCTGTGTCATGTAAAAATTAGCATTAAGTAAAATGCGTACTTTTTTTTCGAATACCTATTCTGTCCATCTTCTTCCACTTAGTGATTCATACATGCACACATCTTTTATTCACATTAATTTCAGTTATTTTGAAAACTATTTCCAGTGAAAAATTATGTGATGAATTATTAAATGCAGCACATATTCCTCAAGGTTGAAGATCTAAATTTTCTTATCTGGGAGTGCTTTACGCATGGGTTTTCACAAACCAATCACCTACTTTCTTTGTCTCTGCCTTTTTTATATATGTCATTGCTTTTGAAGATCCCAAGCTCATCTGTGGTTTTTTACAGCACTTTTTGAAATGTTTGCTTTAGGTGAGAGTTGTTATTTTGATAGAGTCCTTTACATCCTTGGCCTGATGACAATATAGCAATTTAAAGCAGCTTTTGTCATTTTCAAAAGGATAATCTCCACTTGCATTGTACTACCTACCAGTGTATCAGAATAATTCACTTTATTTATGAAGGAATATGTCAGAATCCACAACATGAAATATACAAGTTTAAGGAAAGATTTTATTTGACTTTATTCTACATATAGAATAATTAATAGCCAGAATACAAAACTAAACACTTACTTGTACTTTCTCAAGAAACACATTTTCTCTATGTTTTCTCTTCATGTCTATTGAGAAGTTTTATTTATTGACATCAAATCCTTAAAAAAACCTTGGAGTCCTCAAAACATTTCTGGATGGCACTCTACATTCCTGATATTTCAGCTCACTGCCTGCGGCTTACACTGCGGCCTCACTTTGGCACCCTCGGTCACTCTGTGGTTTCCTTTGGTTGGGTCAGGTTGGGTCAGGTAAGGATAGATTCAGCAAGATTAGGTTAGGTTACGACTGGTTAGGTTAAGATAGGTCAGGCTAGGTTAAGTTAGTTAGGATAAATTAGGTTAGGTTAGGATTGGTTAGTATAAGTTAGGTTTGGATTGGTTAGGTTAGGTTAAGATTGGTTAGGTTAGGATTGGTTAGGTTAAGTTAGGATTGGTTTCAGCATGAGTTTCGACTTAGTGAAGGGACTACACTGCACATCTCTTCCATACAGACGTGTCCTCTTCTCTGTGGTTTACAAAGTTGATATTCATCATCTCTAAAATTCAGTGATCTATTTTTTTCAGCGACTAATTTATCACTCCTGGAACTCATCACTGAGCACCTAAATCTGATACTAAACAGTTACTGGTTTGAAATATTCCACTTAGAAAAATAATTAAGTTTATTTTGTTCCAGATACTGTTGTTAAGTCACTAAGTCATATCCGACTCTTTGCGACCCCATGGACTGCATCACACTCAGGTTCCCTGTCCTTCACTATCTCCCGGGTTTGCTCAAACTCATGCCCATTGGGTCAGTGATGCCCTCTGACCATCTCATCCTCTGTTGCCCCCTTCTCCTGCCCTCAATCTTTCTCAGCATCAGAGTTTATTCCAGAGTAATGTTATTACTCACAGGTGTGTAAGACATTTTTTTACAGAATTCCAGTAAGACACACATAATGGATCTCTCTTCCTCACAAATAAAGCAATGGCCTGCCCTCTGGGGAATGTCTTTCTCTGCTGGATGAGTACAGAGCCAGCAGTAAGGAGGCACTCAAGCACCCATGGGTGCAGGAGGTCAGCAGGTCTAGCTGTAGCAACAATCTCAAGTTATCTGACCCACACAGTTTTGCATTTCCAAATAACATAAACAAACTCGGATAGCAATGCATACCAAAGGGAATTCATACCATCTATTCATAAAAATAAATGAACACACCAGAAACATTTGGTGTTTCTCCCATCTACAGTGAAAGAAGTGTTAGTTGCTAAGTTGTGTCAGACTCTTTGTGATCCTATGGACTGTAGCCCATCAGGCTCCTCTGTTCGTGGGATTCTCTAGGCAAGAACATGGAAGTGGGTTGCCATTTCCTTTGCCAGGGGATCTTGCCTACCCAGGGATCAAACCTGGATCTCCTGCATTGGCAGGCAGATTTTTTTGCTGCCTGAGCCACCAGGGAAACCCTTATTTGAAAATAAATAATCTAATTCTAAAATATGAGCATCTGTTTAGAAATAAATAAGCAGTGTAGCAATAATATGAAATTAAGTGTTCATTTTGGAATCGCTAAATCCATATTATTAAGTCCTAGAACTCTGCTGTGAATTTTTTTTTAATTAAAAACTTTTATGCCCTTAAAAACACTCTTAAAAATTTAAGGAAAAGACATCTTATGTGTGTTCCTTATTCTTATACAGTATAAAAATTTTAGGCAACTGAGGTTCCTTTTATAGGAAAAACTCACCTAACAGCCTTGTTTAGTAAACTGCAGGTGAATATGTTTTATACTTCAATGCTACAATCTATATACTTTTTAATTAAGTCGGTTTGTAACTCAGTCAGCAAATATTGTGAGATGTCTATTAAGGAAATGAGCAGTAGGTGAGACCAAAGGTAAATAAAGATAAAAGGGAGTGTTTATTAGCAGAAAGATGACAGTTTCTTGCAGGTGACAGGTATGGAGAAATGATTACAAGATTACAAACCTGTGAGAGCTGATGTCCATGTTAGGAACACGGCTGCAGGCCCACCTGTGCATCTCACCTGAGTATGTGAACAGAATGGAGGTGAGAGAAACATATGGTTATCCAGGCTGGATTTTAATTGGCCTTTAGATGGTATCGTAGCCAACTAATGTTTATTCAACTTCTCTCTTAAGGAGAATTTCAGCCGATATATGCTGAAAATCTCTTTTCCTTTTTTTCCTATTATGTATTAAAGAAGAAAACTGTTTCACTTTTGGCATTGTATGACACTTTTTATCCTTGCTGTTAAAGATAAAGAAAACTGAAGAAAACTGTTTCACTTTTGGCATTGTATGACACTTTTTATCCTTGCTGTTAAAGATAAAGAAAACTGAAGAAAACTGTTTCACTTTTGGCATTGTATGACACTTTTTATCCTTGCTGTTAAAGATAAAGAAAACTGAAGAAAACTGTTTCACTTTTGGCATTGTATGACACTTTTTATCCTTGCTGTTAAAGATAAAGAAAACTGAAGAAAACTGTTTCACTTTTGGCATTGTATGACACTTTTTATCCTTGCTGTTAAAGATAAAGAAAACTGAAGAAAACTGTTTCACTTTTGGCATTGTATGACACTTTTTATCCTTGCTGTTAAAGATAAAGAAAACTGAAGAAAACTGTTTCACTTTTGGCATTGTATGACACTTTTTATCTTTGCTGCCTAATAAGCACAAAACCTCCCAGAGTGAAAGCTCTGTAAGGAGACTGAAGGAGAAGCAAGACCATCCCCACCAGGCAGAGAGGAAGTGGCAGTCCTGCCAGGGGCAGCTGTGACGCTTGAAAGAATTCATCCACCCATAGGAGCCATAAGCCAAGGGTCTTCTGGAATAGGGATTCATACAGACTTCAAAATTAAGATCAACTCACTCAACTATTTCAGTGCTGTCACTACAGAAATTTCCAGAGTAAAGCATACCAACATTTTTTTTTAGGTCCATTGCAAGAATTGACTAATATTTTGGGGGATTTCCCTGAGAGCTTTGTTGGTAAAGAATCTGCCTGCAATGCAAAAGACCCCAGTTCGATTCCTTGGTCAGGAAGATATACTGGAGAAGGGATAGGCTACCCACTCAGTATTCCTGCGTTTCCCTTGTGGCTCAGCTGGTAAAGAATCAGCCCGCAATGTGGGAGACCTGGGTTCGATCCCTCAGTTGGGAATATCCCCTGGAGAAGGGAAAGAACACCATGGATTGTATAGTTCGTGGGGTTGCAAAGAGTCCGACAGGACCAAGGAAATTTCACTTCACTTCACTTTGTTTTTATGGCACATAAATGTCTCTTTCACTGAATTATAAATAGTATTCTCCTTATTCCTTTGCATCTTGTCTTTCTATCACTTCCTTATCAAAATGGGTCTCCCTTCTAAAATCCCTTACTTTACAAATTTTAGCATTTTTATCAATGACTTTTAAACTTCTTCCTTCAATGTCTTATTTTTACTTCATACAATTATTTCATATCCATTGGGGAGAAAATGACTATTTGGACAGAGACTGAACAAGTGATAGACTTAAAATATATATTGGTAATTAAATTTACTGATTACACATATCAAGTTTTTCTCTCCATACTTCCTTTAGTTACTTACTTACTGAAAACCACTTGACCGGTTACACCTTTTGAGACCTCACAACAGAATCACTGGTTATGATGTTTGCCAAATGGGTCATTGCACCTTAGTCTGGAGGTGAAGGTGACTTGGGTCTGCAGATGTGAGGAGGGCACAGCGCTGGGCCTCTGCTGAGCCTCCGGGCAGCTCAGCAGCCTGGGTCAGTGTCTGCAGCATGTCTGGGTGGCAGAAGTCAGGTCACCTTCTAAGATGTGCTGCCTGTGAAACTACCAGCTCCAGCTGAAAACTTCTGTGATTTTTTAAGTCGTTAGCTCCCTCTGTGCTATCAAACTTGCTTATCTGTTAGTTTTCTGCTCTTTATTTTGAAGAGGATATTCAGTAAATACATGTCAGCAGAGATGCACAATTTGTCACTTCCCCCATCTCATAACATCTATATCAACAACGTGTCCGTTCCATTAACAGCCCTGTTGATCCCACGTCTGTGACCCTGTTGTCCAGATGTGAGAAGATGTTGTTAATGAGACTAAGACAGTGTGTGTGATTCTTCCAGAAAATGAATGGAGATGCTAGTTTGACCTTGACTCTCAAAAAATGTCCTGTTTGAACTAAAGTGGAGATAAATATGGGGTTGAGAATGAATTGGTAAAATTACAGCTCCACTGCCATTAAAACACAAACAAACTTGTTTTTAGTAAATGTACTGGATTCATTATTTTGGTAGACTCTATTTCAGGAGATTCGTTATTTCTTCCCCACATCCATTTGGTAACTGAAGCTGATTTGAAAGTTTGTCTCACCCGATTTTAAAACAGTTTTCCAACATGTTATGTGGCATTTTTTTCTCTTCTCTACTGGCCCAAAGAGTTTTTGTTCTTCTTCCAAATAACCCAGAATTCTTCATTAAATATTCTAGCATAATCAGCATTTCCTGCACTCCTTTCACACATACACACATATTTTAGGCTAATTCATAATTTAGGATGATTTGTAATTCTCCCAGACATTGCAATAATTCACTTAGTGCTGTGCTGTGTGTGTGCTTAGTCGTTCAGTCATGTCCAACTCTTTGTGTACTGAAAACTAAATTAAAAATATTAAATTATTCCAACTTCAGTTATGAATTTTACCAACTGAGGTGGAATTTCGTCTTACAACATTTTTACAAATGGAGATTAATGTTAAGTGAGATATTTGAATCACTTATTAAGAGCCTACAAACACAAACCTTAGAATTAGCTGGACTTCCCTGGTGGCTCAGATGGTAAAGCATCTGTCTACAATGCAGAAGACCTGGGTTTGATCCCTGGGTCGGGAAGATTCCCTGGAGAAGGAAATGGCAACCCACTCCAGTACTCTTGCCTAGAAAATCCTATGGACAGAGGAGCCTGGTGCAGGCTACTCTCCATGGGGTCACAAAGAATCGGACACAACTGAGCGACTTCACTAGAATTAGCTGACTTGAAGTACTGGCTGTTTCCCTTTTTAGCTACACATTCGCCTAAGTCTCTTGTGCATGCTAATTCTCATAGTTGTATCCAACTCTTTGTGATCCCATGGACCATAGTCTGCCAGGCCCCTCTGTCCATGAAATTTTCCAGGCAAGAACACTGGTGTGGGGAGTCATTTCCTACTCCAGAGCATCTCCCTGACCCCAGGATCGAATCTCAGTCTCTTTCGTCTTCTGTATTGGCAGGCAGATTCTTTACCACTAGTGCCGCCTGGGAAGCCATAAGTAAAAGGCCTCATTTGTAAACCAGGTGTGTGGTTGGTTCTCACCTCCCTGGGATATGAACATTAAAGACAGTTAAGATCGGAGTATATGTGACTGTCACAGAACACCAGGTAAAGCCTGAGAAAAATGGCAGCTATAGTCATAAAGAGAGCAGTAGAGACAGGAGAAGTAGTGGTCTGATCAATGTACTTCTACAGTCCAGATGAACACTGAGGAGGGACCAGAGCGGTGGTCGGTAAGGATGCAACACTGAACAAAGCTACCCAAGGAGAAACTGACGAGTAAGCAGAGAGTGATGTGAGGCTGAACCTGAAACAACTCCCACAACTGGGAGGAAAGTGAAGGAAGAGGACGCCGCGTCAGAAAACACCAAGGACAAGACGTAAGTCCAGGAGGAAGGAACTGTGAACCGTGCCAGATTCTGAAGGAAGTGCCAATAACAACCCCGGAAAAGTGTGGAATGGGCTGGAAAAGTTTATATACATCCTCCAAATTGTGAGGGTGAAACCCAGATGATAATGGACTTAAAAAAAAAAAAAAACTAAAATAGAGGCAGTAAAAATAATATATCTTGAGATGTTTCATGGTAAAAGAGAAAGCAAAGATAGATATGAGTACTGGGAAATTTGGAGATGAGCTACTTTGTGACTAAAGTTTTATTGAAACACATCTTTGAATGAGTCTTCCTGACTATCTCATGGGGACAGAGCTGAGAAGTTGTGACAAAGACCACACGACCTACACAGCCTAAACCATCAACTACCTGGCTTCCTACAGAAACAGTTTACTGGCCTTTACTCTAGGTGGTCCTGGAAATATTGACTTTGGAACTCATAGAAAGAAACTTGTTATTCCTTGATCATATGTATTTTAAGATAAAATACTTATTCAGATTTATTACTTTATTTGTGTAGATATTCACTCTTCCTTCTTGAATAATTAGCATCTGAAGTCCGTGAAGAATACACTCTGTACTCTGATAACATATTTTTAGTGTCTCACAAAACAGCAAAAACTAATGTTATTCCTTCAACTATATAAAAATAAATGTTATTTGAAAGTAAAAGAACTTTCATCAAAATATACTTTAAAAAAAAAAACATCTTATGAAGATACAATGGCTTTTCTTACCTCCTACGATTTGGAGTTTCTTTTTAGAGTATTGACAAATGATTGAATTTAAGTCATGTATGATAAATCACAATTAATCAGTAAGTACGTTTAATCACTTCTATATTGATTTTTAAATTGAGTTATTCAATAAATTATCATTCAGACAAGTAAAAAACTATTTTAAAATGTATTTTTCATGCAGATGTGTATAATGTGTTGAGCATATATATCAATAAACTTGCTTCTATAAACACCATCTTGGTGAGTTACAGTTTCTATGGTGTCCAATAAAAACATATGCCAAATTCAATTCCATTTAATTGCAAATTTCTAAGGATGTGTTGGAACATATTGGATTTCAGAAATGCTAAAAAAAATACTTATTGGCTCCAGGCACAAACATTAGCTATTTCTTAAATCTTTTAGGAAGTGAAAAATAATATCTGACCTCTCAAATAAATGCATAAGAAGCAAAATTGAATGTGCTATTAAAAATCTTAATGGTGTATGTGCCTCAGATGCCAAATACTGAAATTTCTATTTGATGAGTATGCAATGAAGATTAGAATAATGGAGCAAAATAATTAAGAATGAAGCATACATATGGCGTCTATGCTTTTAATGAGGCTTTTAGTCCTTGCAAAGACTAAACCTGTAGCATTACTCTCATTGAGAAAGTTTTCTTTTTTTATTACTGTCCTTCAGAGAGTCTGGATGTTCTCTATAAAAAAGGAGAGTCACATATTTCCAAAGTGAAATGGGTGCAAGTGATTTGCAAGTGCGTATATATATATATGTATACACACAGGCAAATGTAACCCCCATGCCCAAAGTTTAGAATGTTTTGAATCTCTAAGTAGAACAGAGATATTTGGATATTTGGAAACAATTAAGCATCTTAAGTGGGCTTCCCTGGTGGCTCAGATGGTAAAGAATCTGCCTGCAATGAGGAAGACCCGTTCAATCCCTGGGTTGGAAAGATCCCTTGGAGAAGGAAATGGTAACCCGCTCCAGTATTCTTACCTGGAAAATACCATGGACAGAGAAGCCTGGTAGACTACAGTCCATGGGGTCACAAAGAGTCAGACAGGACTGTGCAACTAACACTTTCTTTCTTTCTAAGCATGTTAAGTAAACTTCCTTATGAAAGTATTTTTAAAAATTATTTTTGAAATGTAACCTACACTTTAGCCAAAATCACTCTTGAAATTAAATTATTGATTCTCCATTAGACTATACAAGTATTTTTAAAATTGACCTAAAAATCAGAAGTTTATCTATTTGTGTATTTTGTAATGTAGTTAAATGTACTGCCATTATCTTTATCAAGCTCTTAGAAGTCCTGTTTTTCCAATTTTACATCAATATATTTTTTATAAATCTATCAGAATTCTCAGCAGCTAACAAACTTATTAAGAATTTGAAATGATCAAATATGACTTGGCTTTCATTGATATATCTGCCTCTGGAAATACGAGAAAAGCTGTCCTGGGTGGTAACACAACATTTTTTTTTTTTTGAACTTGGAAAAGGTCTTAAGAGGTAAGTGGCTGATGTATCATGTTTCCATGTCCTGGTTGCAGGAACAGATTAACTCTTGTTCAGAGACCTTCTCAAGGGCACAGAACTTCTGGCTCATCTATGGCACCTGCATCAAGGACAAGCCAGCTTCAAGCAAGACATTTGCTCCTCAGGATATGTTATTCTTGGGAATGTGAGTTTCCAAAGCAGATGCTTCAGAAGGTTTTTATTGTTGTTGTTGCTCAGTCATGCCTGACTCTTTGCGACCCCATGGACTGCATGCAGCACAACAGGCTTGCCTGCTCTTGGTTATCTCCCAGAGTTTGCACAAACTCATGTCCACCGAGTCAGTAATGCCATCCAGCCATCTCATCCTCTGTCACTCCCTTCTCCTCCTGCCCTCCATCTTTTCCAGCATCAGGGTCTTTTCCAATGAGTCAACTGTTTGCATCAGGTGGTCAAAGTATTAGAGCTTCAGCTTCAGCATCAGTCCCTCCAGTGAACATTCAGAGTTGATTTCCTTTAGGATTGACTGGTTTGACCTTCTTGAAACCCAAGAGACTACAAGTCTTATTCTTACTGAATAAGAACAAGAGAAATCTCTGGGCTTTGTCAGTAGCTTGATCAAAAGGGTCCAGGCTGAGTGGGTGCAGGTCCTCTGAGCCAGGCCGGCTAAGACAGCATGAACCTGGGTCCATAGGCATTAGCCCACCACCCAGGCCAGTTCATGAGCAAGAAAGCCTAGAATTCAGTAAAAGTTTAAAAACAGAAAAGGGGCTGTGCTGGAAGGAAAGAATGTTGGTGTGCTCTTCTCATACATTCCCTCATAAGCACCCAGAGAGGGGACCTCAGACAGGCCCCTCCACCACTGGGACTGATGGACACGGGAAACTCCTCCAGCCGGGGCTGGGAGAGAGCAGAGCACAGAGTGTGCTTCCCAAAGGTCAAATATGGAAACCTCATGGCAGGGACCCACCGGAGCACCCCAGACAGATGCCAGGGTTTCCAGGAGGCCAGGAGACCCCAAGCTGCCAAATCCAGGCTGAGTCCTGGGTTACGTGTTTCCCCCAGGAAGTCTCTCCTGATCAGACTGTGACCGGCTCTCTGCTGGGGAGCCTGAGAAGGGTTGTTTCCACTTCTCTTGGAGATCTGTCAAAGTATCAAGAACACTGCTGTAAAACTGAAAGAGCCTTTACTCCTCCTGACACCCTCTTATTCCTTACTTTCATCTCAGTGAAAGATCTTTATTTCCCACTATTAAAATTAATCATTCCAGATGTGTTCCCATCATCTCAGTGATTTTCTTCCTAATATGCCCATCCACTCCCAATTCCAGGCCTGCCTTTGCTCTCTCCCCCAACCCCCATTATGCTCCCAAGGCTCAGCAAACATTCAGTGGTCTCCTTGTAAACCTTACAAACAGAAATGGATGAAAGCTTGTTTAACCTGTTTTCTCCTCCTAAATTTGAAGGGATTTTCATTTCTCTATTGCAATCATAAAGTAAATGGTCTACACGCATCACTTCTGGCTCCTCACCAGTGACTCAATTTTTTATGTCTAAACTATGTTCTTTCTTATGCTCTTACTTTGTTCAACTCACAGATTTGGGGATTAACATATACACACAACTGCACATAAAATAACAAGGACCTACTATTTAGCACAATAAACTCTGTTTAACATTGTGTAATAACCTAATGGGAAAAGAACTTGAAAAAAAATAGATACATATATATGTATAACTGAATCACTGATCTCTATACCTGAAACTAACTCAACAATGCAAATCAACTTTACTCCTATATAAAATAAAAAGTTTTGGAAAATGTGTTCTTTCTTACTCTGTCAAAATCACCTTTCAAAGACTTTTCGCCACTTGCATTCTACCTTTAAAAAGGCCTATATTCTTTAAAAAATTATTCTCAATCACTTCTTAGTGGTATTTCCACCTCTGTAGTGGGTATTGAGAGTCAGAAGTATTGAGTAGTCTCATTTCCTCTAGGATAGGTCTATTTCACCCAATTTTAACACAGAGAAATGGAAAACCAATGATTCAGAGCTATACACACACACACACACAAACACACATATGCACATATAATACTTTGGCCACCTGATGTGAAGAGCCGAATCATTGGAAAAGACCCTGATGCTGGGAAAGATTGAAGGCAGGAGGAGAAGGGGATGACAGAGGATGAGATGGTTGGATGGTATCACCAATTCAATGGACATGAGTTTTGAGCAAACTCCAGGAGAGAGTGAAGGACAGGAAAGCCTGGTGTGCTGCAGTCCATGGGGTTGCAAAGGGGTGGACATGACAGAGACTGAAAAGCAACACACACACACATATACACTTGAGCTCTAGTTTAAGGATTCTTCTGAATTTCTAAAATTGGCTGGAATACTATCAGGCTATCCTTTATGGGGACTTCCCACATGGCGCAGTGGTAAAGAACCCACCTGCCAGTGCCGGAGACACAAGAGAGACGGGTTCAATCCCTGGGTCAGGAAGATAACCTGGAGTAGGAAATGGAAACCCACTCAGTGTAAGAGCCTGGAGAATCCCATGGAGAGAGGAGATCGGTGGTCCACGGGGTCGCAAAGAGTCAGCCATCACTGGGTGACTGAGCATAGCACAGCACAGCCTTAATGGGTCACTTCCCTTGACTTAATTCTGACCTGAATCTCCAGTGTGAGCCAGAATTCCTGGGGCCCAGAGAACCTGGGAAGCAGGCTAAGGGCAGGACGCCCAGAAGATGAATATGAGCCCTGGAAAGCAGCAGAGTGCTCCCTGGGGGTGAGGTTGATTTGTTTATTCCCAGGCCCTAAAAGAGTAGTTACCATCACTATAGTTAGACTATACTTGGCTTCCTAATGTTTGCTAAGTATCCTTTGCATTTAATTTGGGTTGATCAATATTCAATCTAAGTTTCCAGAGATTTAATTGTATCCTGTTCAACCATTAAGTAAGTGTTGTGATGGATTATCAGAGTAGATCCAATCCTGTCATACATTATGTGTTTGTGTCAAGGAGTTATTTTCAGTGGTTTTCCCACTCACTTTTTCAGGATGCAGAAGCATAAATAACTTCGGCATGAATAATGCATCGAACAAAGTTCGGCTCAATAGCACTAATCTACTTTTATATAAAAATCAATTGCTCCTTTTTTGGCATTCAATTCCAGTTTACTGCCTCATCAATATCTGCTCGTTTGACATTCTTGAGGGAAAAAAACAACCAAGACAGCTGAAAAGTACCGTTATTTCTATAATAAAGAGACGAGATACACATATATCTGTCAGGATACATCTTCTCAATATAACGAAGGGACACTCAAAAGCCAGAATAATTGGTTTAACTTGTACACCTGATCGATTCTTGGCTGGAAATGTTCAGTAGGACCCAATCTCTTCAATAATTTCTTCACCAATTTCATAATAATTCTGATCCATGGAAGAAGCTCATGTGGCCGTGACAGACACTGAAGGTCCTCTGACCAGCACTCACCCCCAACCCCTTTCTCCCAGGCATCTGTCCCCACCAAGAAACCAAGAAGGCTGACCAGCATCTCCCAAGGTTCCCCTGCTGGTGGGTGGTCAGCTGACATGCCGCCAGCCAACGTGGTCAGAAATCTGCTGAAGACAGGGGCCTCTGGGCTAGTCCTAATTTTTTATTAAAAAGGACAAAAAGCTTTGAGCATAGATATCTCCTGGTATGAACACAGTTTTACCAAGACCCTGAGACAACAGACAGGAGGGGACAGAGAGGGAGGCCCTGACGCTACACCACTGCCAACAGCCACCACATCCACAGTCCTTGTTTTTAAATCAAGTCTATGGGCTTCCCAGGCGGCTCAGTGGTAAAGAATGCACCTGCAATGCAGAAATTGCAGGTTCAATCCTTGGGTCAGGAAGATCCCCTGGAAAAGGAATGGCAACCCACTCCAGTATCCTTGCCTGGAGAATCCCATGGACAGAGGACCCTAGTGGACTACAGTCCATGAGGCTGCAAAGAGTTGGACATGAGTGAGTGACTGAGCATGTTTGCCTAATGACTCCACAACATCAGACCGTGACTGTATATACAAGGTATTCAATATAAAACAGGCACTCACGATGCGGCCATCATTCTCTCTTCTGATTTTGAAAGACACCATTTCAAGTTCCTTGTCATTCACAACAGCGGTAACACCTCAATAGACAGGTCTAGTCCAAGACCATTAGCAATTGGAGAAGTGTACTTAAGTGTGCCCCACCACTGTGTTGCTCAGATCTTGCCCAACTTTTGTCTGCTTGATGTATGTGAGTTTCTGAGAGAAGTGAATGAAAATCTGAAGAAGGAGGAATTACAGTTCGTAAATTTCATTCTGTGAATCTGGCAGTTTTTAATGTGACCATTATGATGTTTTATGCATATTCAGGTACAGGATTGCTGTATATTTCTGATGAATTGTTTTTTCTTTCCTACTGAATGACCATATTTGCCCTGTATTATTTTTCAAGGGCAGTTGTAATAGAGTTCTGTATTTCTCCTTCAGTATTTTGTTCCGTCTTTGGAATTGACCATGCTTTTGTGAATGAAAATCATACATATCTATTATTTCAGTCATTACACTTAAGTTTCTGAACACATGCTCAATTTAGAAAATACCATTAATCAATACCTCTATATACTTTACCAAAAAAAATAAGAACTTTAGAATTCTTCCTCTCTGAATGCCTCTCACATGGTTATGTTATATTCTTTAATTCTTTAGTTATACCCTGTTTAAAAGTAGTCCAAAATTAGTCATCATTATTGTAATATTGTAAAATCTCTTTAACATTTTCTAACTCTATCATGCCCTGTTGAATTCTGCACAATTCCATTTCATCTATATTATAGTTAAAAATGTTCTTAAACATTGTCTAAATCTTCTGGTTAAGCCAAGTGGTATTTATTTTGATCATTATATTTTCATTTTTAGACACCATATTTGTTTCTTTCAATATCGGTCTCAAATTTATTGTATCCTATTTGACTATGGCTCTATTCCTCCTCTTACTTATTTAAACCTTTAAAGTTGTAATTGTTCACTCTCTTCTAGAATGTTCTGTCATCTCAGATCCTGTGGGGTGCTAATCCTTATGTTTGAGACACCGTTCCCTGCTTGTGATGAGCTGTTTATAGCATGGTTTATGATGTCTTCATTGGAAAAACCAAGGGTTTTCATTCATTTCTTGGTCTGGGGTGTCTATGGTCCATCAGTCACAGGTTGGACTTGACTTCTTCATAGAGTCTTCAACCCAGACTCAATATTCTGTGTGCATCCCGCCTGTTCTCTCAGTTCTAGCAATAAACTCTTGTCATCATACTCTTACACCTAGCTTAGGTACTATTCTTTTGCTCTAGATGACCTTCTCCTCTCAAGCACATACTTGTTAGAGAATTCTAACTCTCCAAAAATCCAAGTTTCCTTCTAACTAAACTTAGTTCCTGCTTTTGCGAAGTAATGTAACCACTTCAGGTGGGAAATATATGTAACCTTCACTCACCTGTGTGTCTGACATGATATTTTCCTTTAAAAGCTGAAAAGTTGGTATCTCCACCCATTCAAACTTCTCTAGCAAATCTCAGTAAGTCAAAGAGCAAACATTCCCATCCCAGCCCCTCCCAGCCTGGGCATGCCTGTGGATATTTTAAGTAGTTAGCAACTGCTTTTCATTATATAATGTGATACACAGGGGTGGAAAAATACAAGACAATTTATTTTAAATGTTGAATCAGAGATCCTTCTTAAATGATTTCCATTTTTATTCCTCATATTTTAAGATATGTTTATGTGCATGGAATTAAGAGTGGTCTCAAGACTTTATTGACCAAAATATGAATGATAGATGGCTAGATAAATGATGAATAAATAATTCAATAATGTATTTTCCTTCCCAAGATAAGAATATTATTTAAAAGTTTTTACACTGGATCTTTCTCACATGCACAGATTCTAAATGTACAACAATATTTAGGTACAAGTTATAAGAAAAGATATTATTTTAAATTTTGTTTACATATATTACATGTATTATACATAAGTGTGTACAGTTTTTTTATGACTGTAATAAACCTATATATATTTATATATGTATTATTTTAAATAGATACATGTGCTGAGTCTTAAGAGTTAAACCATTTTGATTAATAATTAATTAAAAGACATTCTCATTTGTTTTACAAAGTATATTAATAGAGCAGAAAACAAGCTTCATAAATTTGGGAGAAATTATATATTCTCTCTTAGTTTATGTTTGAAATGTAAATTTAAACATCAATTTATTTCTGTTGCTTCAAACAAAAGTCAGCAAATTATCTGACACGAGGGATAAAAATACAGCATATGGAGTTATATTTAAGCTACAGATTTTAGCACTATTTATACATAGTACATCATCCCTCATTTTGGATATTCATGAAGAACAAATAGATTTTGCATTGTTTTTCACAAATTCCATCAAGCCAACCAGTGCTGGGGACAGTCAGCTAACCATGGAAGGAACGTTATGACCAACCTAGATAGCATATTCAAAAGCAGAGACATTACTTTGCCAACAAAGGTCCGTCTAGTCAAGGCTATGGTTTTTCCTGTGGTCATGTATGGTTGTGAGAGTTGGACTGTGAAGAAGGCTGAGCGCCAAAGAATTGATGCTTTTGAACTGTGGTGTTGGAGAAGACTCTTGAGAGTCCCTTGGACTGCAAGGAGATCCAACCAGTCCATTCTGAAGGAGATCAGCCCTGGGATTTCTTTGGAAGGAACGATGCTAAAGCTGAAACTCCAGTCCTTTGGCCACCTTATGCAAAGAGTTGACTCATTGGAAAAGACTCTGATGCTGGGAGGGATTGGGGGCAGGAGAAGAAGGGGACGACAGAGGATGAGATGGCTGGATGGCATCACTGACTCGATGGACGTGAGTCTCAGTGAACTCCAGGAGTTGGTGATGGACAGGGAGGCCTGGTGCGCTGCGATTCATAGGGTCACAGAGTCAGACACGACTGAGCAACTAAACTGAACTGAAGTAAGTGTTAGTTGCTCAGTCACGTCCAGCTCTTTGTGACCCCATGATCTGTAGTCTGTCAGCTTCCTCTGTCCACGAAATTCTACAGGCAAGAATACTGGAGTGGATTGCCACTTCCTTCCCCAGGGGATCTTGCTGACCCAGGGACTGAACTCGGGTCTCCTGCATTGCAGGCAAATTCTTTATTGTCTGAGCCACCAGGGAGATCTCTTAAGGTGGAATGTGGGATTTCTATGTGAGCTGAAACTTCCTGGAACTGAGCTTACTGGAGGATTACATTTTATTTGAAAATAAAAAGGCCTTACACTTGACACTGTTCAAGGGGCAACTGTAGTCATTACAAACCAGTAAGTCTGTGTTAACATCATCTCACAAACTAAAAATAAAAATCCTTACCAGAGCCCCAAACAACTATCCCTCACTCCACCCTTAGATATATGGGTTGAAGACCATAATATTCAGTCTAGAAGATAAACAAGTCACACAGAGATGCATTTTTTCAGACACCTGTTATGAGCATAATTGACTGACTGCTGGATAAATGCTGTTTTCAGTCCCAAACCACAGTGTCTACACCCTCCAACCCCAAGCATGTGGCTCCTCGTGCCCGTGGGCACTGTGCACAGGGGATCAGCACAGAAACGACCGCTCCCTTGTCACACAGTCATACTGCCAGCCTGAAACATGGCTGACTCAATCAAAGGAAACCCCTAGCAGACCAAGGAGTGCAGTCTCCTTCCTCCAGGGCACTGCCTTCCCTCCAGCCACCCCACCACCACCACCACCACCATCATCTGTGCATCCTAGCCCTAGTTTGTTCATCTAAAGAAGAGAAGGAAAAGAAACCAGAAATTCAAACTGCAGCAACAAAGTCGATAAATAACACGACTTGATGAAATGGTCTGATTTGTAGGCACATACCAGAAGGCAAAAGAAACTTCAAAGCAAACACAACGTTGTTTCTTCATTTTTACCCAAAAAGTAATGAATCTGAATCATTCAGTGTCTAAGCTAAGAACCAGCTGCTTGTATGTGGCAATGTAGCAAATACAGATCTAGTATCTGAAGCAGTGAATTTATAAAGGAAAAGAAATTAAAATCAAATGACTAGCATGGAAGAATATACACTACCATATGTAAAATAGATAGCCAGTGGGAATTTGCTATATGACTCGGGGAACTCAAACTGGGCTCCATAACAGCCTAGAGGGGTGGGAAAGGGTGGGAAGGAGGTTCAAGGGTGAGGAGACATATGACCACCTATGGCCAATTAATGTTGATGTATGATTGAAATCAAGCCAATATTGTAAAGCAATTATCCTTCAATTAAAAATAAATAAATTTTTAAAAAATCAAAGGAATAAAATGACCTCTTTGGAAAATCTTCTCAGAGAGCATGAATACAAATTCAGCTAATCAATAGTTTATTTTTTGTTCCAGGGTTACCACAGACAGCATTCATTTAACAAATATTTGTTAAGTTTCAAAGGAACTGAAATCTGGTGGGAGACAAACCACCACCATAAGGCAGCTGGATGATGAGGGTCTGTGGATGCCTGAGAGGGGCAGGAGAGTGGCCACTCCAAGTGCTTCCTTGGGACAATAGAGTGGCTCACCCACTGGGGAGCTTCAGGGAAGTAGGGGGATTGAGGCGGGGAGGGGGATCATTTGAGTCATAAGTGGAACTCTGACTATGGCTTTCAGGAGAACAAGTGGGGAGTTGGGGTCGGGGGAAGGTATTTCAGACAAATGGAAACAAGTTTTGGCCAAACCATGGGGACTGAGAGCAGGTGAATATTTCAAGAACATAAGCTACTGTGCAGGCTTCCCCGGTGGTGTAGTGGTAGAGAACCTGCCTGCCATTGCAGGAGTTGCAGGAGACACAGGTTCAATCCCTGGGTCAGGAAGATCCCCTGGAGAAGGAAATGGCAACCCACTCCAGTACTCCTGCCTGGAGAATCCCATGGACAGAGGAGCCTGGCGGGCTATAGGCATGGGGTCATGAAGGGTCAGATACTACTAAACACGTGAGATGCTGCTTAATCCAGTAGGACTGTGTCCTTGTTAGAAGTGGGGGTGAGGAGACAGATACCCACAGCAGGACAACCACATGAGGATGCAGAGGGCAGACAGTCATCTGCAAGCCAAGGACACGCCTCAGAAAAAAATCGACCCTGTCAACACCTTGACCTTGAGCTTCCAGCCTCCATAACTGTGAGAAAATACACTTCTGTTGTCTAATGCCACCCAGACTGCAGTGTGGGTCATGGAAACCTGAGCAATCAAGAACGTGGGTCTCTAGGACTAGAGCCCGGCCTCTCAAATGGCCTTTCAAGTGTCTCACACTCCACCTATGCTTCACTGTGTTCCCATCCTGTGAATGTTCCCTTCAGATTGTTTTGAATGCTGTTAGGTGAGTGGAAATTACAAAACAATTTCTAATACTTGACCAAGATTGTTTATATGTGAAAGAAATTATTGTGCCCAAGAAAATGTCTGAGACAAACCATTGATCAGACTAGATGCCTTGAGGATCATCCAAGTCATGATTTATTTTTAAATAGTTGTTGAGTACCTCCTACTAGTCAACATGGTCTAGTGAAAGTGAAAGTGTCAGGCGCTCAGTTGTGTCCGACTTTTGCGACCCCCTGTAGCCCGTCAGGCTCCTCTGTCCATGGGACTCTCCAGGCAAGAACACTGGAGTGGGTTGCCATTTCCTCCTCCAGGGGATCTTTCTGATCCAGGTATTGAACCCGGGTCTCCTGCATTGCAGGCAGATTCTTTACCATCGAGCCACCAGGGAAGCCCTTATTACAAGGAAACATCCCCTATACATGCTTAGTATTCTGGTATTGTGCTATATCTTTGGAGAGTTATTGGACAGGTTTCTTTATTTTTTTAAATAAATGTGTTCATTTTATTTATTTATTTTTTTTAACTTTTATAATATTTATTAGGTAACACTTTGGTTCTGGAGAAGGAAAAATGTTGAAAGTAGTGTTTTAGAAAGAATAGCCTATTAGCAAGAAATAGAAATTATTACAAAGGATTGAGATCAGAGGCCGAGAAACCAGGGATGATTTCTGTAATTTTTATGGCCTCCTAACATTCTGCCCAAAATAAGTATAACTCTAAAGCTACTGAGATTTAATGTGTTCATTTTAATTGGAGGCTGATTACTTCACAATATTGTAGTGGTTTGGCCATACATTGACGTGAATCCGGCACTTAGTGCAGCTGAGAGGAGCTAGCCCATGTCCAAGGTCAGGGGCAGAAGCCGGGAGGACCCCACGCCTGAGGGGAGGCGGCCAAGAGGGGTTACCCCACGTCCGAGGTCAGGGTCAGCAGCCGAGAGTGCCAGGCTGTGACAGCACAGGAACGGCCGAGAGGAGCTACCCTACGTCCGAGGGCAGGGGCGGCGGCCGTGAGGAGCAACCCCACCTCCAAGGAGCGGTGGCTGCGTGGGCGCAGGAGGGCCTGGAGGAGCTATTCCACGTTCAAGGTCAGAAGGGGCGGCGGTGAGGAGATACCCCTCGTCCAAGGTAAGGAGCAATATGGCTGCGCTTTGCTGGAGGAGCTGTGAAGAGATACCCCACGTCCAAGATAAGAGAAACCCAAGTAAGATGGTAGGTGTTGCAGGAGGGTATCAGGGGGCAGACACTCTGAAACCATACTCACAGAAAACTAGTCAATCTAATCACACTAGGACCACAGCTTTGTCTAACTCAATGAAACTAAGCCATGCCAGTGGGGATACCCAAGACGGGTGGGTCATGGTGGAGAGGTCTGACAGAATGTGGTCCACTGGAGAAGGGAATGGCAAACCACTTCAGTATTCTTGCCTTGAGAACCCCATGAACAGTATGAAAAGGCAAAATGATAGGATACTGAAAGAGGAACTCCCCAGGTCAGTAGGTGCCCAATATGCTACTGGAGATCAGTGGAGAAATAACTCCAGAAACAATGAAGGGATGGAGCCAAAGCAAAAACAATACTCAGTTGTGGATGTGACTGGTGATAGAAGCAAGGTCCGATGCTGTAAAGAGCAATATTGCATAGGAACCTTGAATGTCAGATCCATGAATCAAGGCAAATTGGAAATGGTCAAACAGGAGATGGCAAGAGTGAACGTTGACATTCTAGGAATCAGCGAACTGAAATGGACTGGAATGGGTGAATTTAACTCAGATGACCATTATATTTACTACTGCGGCCAGGAATCCCTCAGAAGAAATGGAGTAGCCATCATGGTCAACAAAAGAGTTCGAAATGCAGTACTTGGATGCAATCTCAAAAACGACAGAATGATCTCTGTTCATTTCCAAGGCAAACCATTCAATATCACAGTAATCCAAGTCTATGCCCCAACCAGTAACGCTGAAGAAGCTGAAGTTGAACGGTGCTATGAAGACCTACAAGACCTTTTAGAACTAACACCCAAAAAAGATGTCCTTTTCATTATAGGGGACTGGAATGCAAAAGTAGGAAGTCAAGAAACACCTGGAGTAACAGGCAAATTTGGCCTTGGAATACGGAATGAAGCAGGGCAAAGACTAATAGAGTTTTGCCAAGAAAATGCACTGGTCATAGAAAACATCCTCTTCCAAAAACACAAGAGAAGACACGGACATCACCAAATAGTCAACACCAAAATCAGATTGATTATATTCTTTGCAGCCAAAGATGGAGAAGCTCTGTACAGTCAACAAAAACAAGACCAGGAGCTGACTGTGGCTCAGATCATGAACTCCTTATTGCCAAATTCAGACTTAAATTGAAGAAAGTGGGGAAAACCACTAGACCATTCAGGTATGACCTAAATCAAATCCCTTATGATTATACAGTGGAAGTGAGAAATAGATTTAAGGGCCTAGATCTGATAGATAGAATGCCTGATGAACTATGGACTGAGGTTGGTGACATTGTACAGGAGACAGGGATCAAGACCATCCCCATGGAAAAGAAATACAAAAAAGCAAAATGGCTATCTGGGGAGGGCTTACAAATAGCTGTGAAAAGAAGAGAAGTGAAAAGCAAAGGAGAAAAGGAAAGATAAGAATCTGAATGCAGAGTTCCAAAGAATAGCAAGGAGAGATAAGAAAGCCTTCTTCAGCGATCAATGCAAAGAAATAGAGGAAAACAACAGAATGGGAAAGACTAGAGGTCTCTTCAAGAAAATCAGAGATACCAAAGGAACATTTCATGCAAAGATGGGCTCGATAAAGGACAGAAATGGTATGGACCTAACAGAAGCAGAAGATATTAAGAAGAGGTGGCAAGAATACACAGAAGAACTGTACAAAAAAGATCTTTAGGACCCAGATAATCACGATGGTGTGATCACTCACCTAGAGCCAGATATCCTGGAATGTGAAGTCAAGTGGGCCTTAGAAAGCATCACTACGAACAAAGCTAGTGGAGATGATGGAATTCCAATTGAGCTATTTCAAATCCTGAAAGATGATGCTGTGAAAGTGCTACACTCAATATGCCAGCAAATGTGGAAAACTCAGCAGTGGCCACAGGACTGGAAAAGGTCAGTTTTCATTCTGATCCCAAAGAAAGGCAATGCCAAAGAATGCTCAAACTACCCCACGATTGCACTCATCTCACACCCTAGTAAAGTAATGCTCAAAATTCTCCAAGCCAGGCTTCAGCAATCCGTGAACTGTGAACTTCCAGATGTTCAAGCTGGTTTTAGAAAAGGCAGAGGAACCAGAGATCAAATTGCCAACATCTGCTAGATCATTGAAAAAGCAAGAGAGTTCCAGAAAAACATCTATTTCTGCTTTATTATGCCAAAGCCTTTGACTGTGTGGATCACAATCAACTGTGGAAAATTCTGAAAGAGATGGGAATACCAGACCACCTGATCTGCCTCTTGAGAAATTTGTATGCAGGTCAGGAAGCAATAGTTAGAACTGGACATGAAACAACAGACTGGTTCCAAATAGGAAAAGGAGTTCGTCAAGGCTGTATATTGTCACCCTTCTTATTTAACTTCTATGCAGAGTACATGTTGAGAAATGCTGGACTGGAAGAAGCACAAGCTGGAATCAAGATTGCTGGGAGAAATATCAATAACCTCGGATATGCAGATGACACCACCCTTATGGCAGAAAGTGAAGAGGAACTCAAAAGCCTCTTGATGAAAGTGAAAGAGGGCAGTGAAAAAGTTGGCTTAAAACTCAACATTCAGAAAACGAAGATCATGGCATCCGGTCCCATCAATTCATGGGAAATAGATGGGGAAACAGTGGAAACAGTGTCAGACTTTATTTTTCTGGGCTCCAAAATCACTGCAGATGGTGACTGCAGCCATGAAATTAAAAGACGCTTATTCCTTGGAAGAAAAGTGATGACCAACCTAGATAGCATGTTGAAAAGCAGAGACATTACTTTGCCAAAAAAGGTCTGTCTAGTCAAGGCTGTGGTTTTTCCAGTGGTCAATTATGGATGTGAGAGTTGGAGTGTGAAGAAAGCTGAGCGCTGAAGAATTGATGCTTTTGAACTGTGGTGTTGGAGAAGACTCTTAAGAGTCCCTTGGACTGCAAGGAGATCCAACCAGTCCATTCTGAAGGAGATCAGCCCTGGGATTTCTTTGGAAGGAATGATGCTAAAGCTGAAACTCCAGTACTTTGGCCACCTCATGCGAAGAGTTGACTCGTTGGAAAAGACTGATGCTGGGAGGGATTGCGGGCAGGAGGAGAAGGGGACGATAGAGGATGAGATGGCTGGATGGCATCACTGACTCTACGGACATGAGTCTGGGTGAACTGTGGGAGTTGGTGATGGACAGGGAGGCCTGGCGTGCTGCGATTCATGGGGTCGCAAAGAGTCAGACATGACTGAGCAACTGAACTGAACTGAACTGACATGAATCCACCACAGGTGTACATGTGTTCCCCATCCTGAACCACCCTCCCACCTCCCTCCCCATCCCATCCCTCTGGGTCATCCCAGTGCACCAGCCCCGAGCACCCTGTCTCATGCATCGAACTTGGAATGGCGATTCATTTCACATATGATAAGATACATGTTTCTTTAAAGTTTAGGTATTCCAACCTACACAATAAGGCAAGGTACTTGGGGAAAAAACAAACCTGCTCACTGACAGCTTTAACAGTTTTTTGAATTTCTGCTGCAAAGTTGCTGAAATCCTGAGCGAATTCTGCTTTTTCCAGAAGCACCACATTCCAACCATCTTCATCCACGTTTGAGTTATCCTGTTGCATGTTTACACAAGAAGCAGACAAAGTGCTGGAAAATGGAAGCTACGTGAGGATAAAAATAAAATCGGCAAATATTTCTCAGGCATTTGGGACATACAAGGCATAGGGATTTCTGCACTGTGTGATTGTAAAAATAAAAATACGTGACTGGAGTTAGAAATTAAAATTAAGCGGCATGAGAGAAGATAAGCCAGAGTCACATCTTGCTTCACATAGTTTATTGAAAATGATAACGAAGCATTTCTTGTGGAATAAAAGGAATGTCATGTAGTAGTACATACATATTTGGTGTATTATTTAGATCTCAGTGAGTTGTTCATTTCATTTCACACAGTGAAAGAGCGATGACAGATTAAATATTACACATTATGTAGTACCCATGTGGGAAAGTCACTCACTCTATTATAAATTCAGAGCAAGAACTAAATTAAGGACACTCTGTCTGACAAAAATCTAATTTTGTACCCAATGCAAATTAGTTCAGTGTTGTTAATAAAAGGAAATACAAGTCTTTAGTTGAGTTTAAGGTGTGTTTCTTAGAGCTTAAACATTCTCGGGAGACAGAGGGATAAAATGAGTTTGGGAAATTGAAAGGAAACTTCCATCCATCTATGATTATGATGTATTATTTTCAAAAATGTATGGAGATTTGATTTAGTTGACATGCTATCTGTGGTTCAAGTTTTTAATTTGTTTCCAAATTTTGTTAAAACGTGTTCCTTATGAAGAAGCCGTTGTGAACTTTCAAAATGGTTCTGTTTGTACGTCGTCTGTGGTTCAGTAAGAGAATGGCTTCAAGAAACAGCACGTCCAATGAGCTTGTGAAACAGTTTGTGAATCGGGGACATGTTGTAGAGCTGACATCAGAGAGCGAACTCAGAAAAGGGAAGCGCTGGAAGAGAACAGAAGGTACGAATGCCAGTTTCTTAGCCACTAGATAAACTCAGTCCCTTAAGACATTGGGGACTAGAGACCTCATGAATCACAGCTTTTACTGTGGTGCTGGGTTAAAATCAATTCCAATTTACAAGTATTGATATGGGTAATATCCATAAAAATAGGCAATGTTAAGTAAAATTATGTGCCACCTTTGTCTTCATAGCACTCTCTCCTATAAATCCACGGTGTCTAATCAAAGAGGGTTTAAGCACAAAGGAGTCTGGATAATTGTATAAAAATAGAACCAAGATTAAAAGCACTGAGTGTGGGAACTCAGGCACTCGCTAATGTAGGGCACAACCGAATTTTGAGATGGGGCTCACCACCCAACAACGATGCTCTGGGTGCACTCACGTGCCGTGTCTCTGCTGGGACAGATATGAGGGTGCGTCCAGCAGGCAGCTCACAGTCCCCCAGAAAACGTGGTTGACAAGCAAGCAGGGGATGGAGCATTTGTGCCGGGAAGACAAATAAGGCAGCAATGACCTGTGCCTGCGACGGGGACGGGGGTCCAGGAAGTTACCTGAAGGCAACTGACGTTCTCCATCCATTTCAGGGACCACCTTATTGCATCTGCTGCACCCCAGGCCCTGGACTAAGTGCTGGGGACCCACTGTGTCACTAGATCCACCCACCAGCACTGAGACGCTTCATGCGTCCATTTTTCAGATGAAATACTGCAGCATGAAACTCAGCATAGAATTTGAAAGAAAAGATTATGATGTGGATCAAGTTAAACTGATTTTAACTCATGAATAGCATATGGAAAGGTTTACCTGTTGGCTCAGCAGGTGAAGAATCCACCTGCCATGCAAGAGACATGGGTTCAATCCCTGGGTCAGGAAGATCCCCTGGAGAGGAAATGGCAACCCACTCCAGTATTCTTGCCTGGAGAATCCCATGGAGGGAGGAGCCTGGTAGGTTACAGTCCACGGGGTTGCAAAGAGTCGAACACGACTGAGCTACTTCATTTTCACTTTTAAAGTAGAAAGAAGCATCCAGTTATCACAAGAGCGCTCCTGAGAGATTTCAAAGGGATAAAATGGACATTTCTCAATTGTTTAAAACTTCAAAAATATTCCATCTTGTAACTTCCCTGGTGGTCCAGTGGTCGGGACTCTGCAATTCCAATGCTGGCGGTGTGGGTTAGACCTCTAGTCAGAGAACTAAGATCCCACACGCCATGTGGCTTGGACAAAAAAAAAAAAAAAGAAATCCATGTTGGTTGCAAATAACCCTTTCTTCAAATACCTTATGCATGAATTAAAATAATTTGATAAACATGATTATCTTTCTTCCAAACAATAGGCTGAGTTTCACATTTTTAAAAAGAATTTGAAAAATAGCAACTTATATATTTATGTCTATATACTAATGAACCTACAGGTGCCTACTTTTACACTGTTACTTCAACCTAGTGTCTTATCTACAATAAATAATTCATAAACATTTGCAGATTTGGGTGAAGAAAATAAGAAATAGAAATGAAAACAAAAAAATACAGCTAAAATATGTTTTAATCATGTAATGAAATTCAGTTTTTCTATTTTTGAATACTGTATAATTTTGTCAATAAATATTTATGTAGAACTTTCTACATTGAGGTATTAGACTAAACACCGTAGGGAAAATAAAAATGAATAAGGCGTGGTTCTTTGAAGAAATTGGCCAGTGGATAAACACAGCATTTCCAGTAAAGGTAAATGACTCTCCTTGCAATCATCATATAAAAAGGGGAAATAAATAGAGAAATGGTGCTGTAGGTCAACACTCATTCTCTATTGTCTCTCATGTATTTTTTAGAAAGACAGAACTCGAGAATTTATTTCAAAGGACCAATAGTATAGAGTCATCTACATAAAAGCCCAGCTAAGAGTGGCTTCTTCATGTGACAGGCACACAGGGACAGACCCCCCATGCCACCCAGCGCTGAGTGTCCTTCTGCGGGGGGACTTGGTGAACAACCCCCTAGGACCAGTTTGCTTAACATGACAGCAGAAATCTTTTATTCCTGGCATCTATTTGTTTTAATTCACCTTGGAATTTACACCTAGTTATTACTGAAGAGGCAGAGCGTCCTTGATAGCTGCATGCTTGACTCTTAGGCAAACAGCATCTGAATTTAAACAGTATGATAATTTGGTAAATGCTTTGGTTTTATATTTATGCATACATATTTTATATAAATATGTAGACATATGTATACATCTGTGCACACATACATGCACATACACACATGCTCTTGGGCTTAATATAAAACTTTAATTTGAAATAATTTGAAATGTTACAATACATCATGTTACATATTATTATCACTATTGTTAACTCGAGAAAACTAAAGCCCAGAGGGGTTACATTACCTTCTCCAAGGTGCTTCAGCCTTCTGGGGGAAGACCCAGGATTTGAATCCAGAATGACTGACTCAAAAGTCCAACCTCTCAACCGCTTCACCACAGGACGAATGAGGATCATAGAAATAACAAGATTAACACCTGGATCTCTGATTTGTGCAACTTGGGAATAAAGGCACCTTATCTGTTAACTAAATAAATGAATGAATGGGTCGAGAGTGGAAGATACGAGACAGCAAAAGAGACACTGATGTATAGAACAGTCTTATGGACTCTGTGGGAGAGGGAGAGGGTGGGAAGATTTGGGAGAATGGCAATGAAACATGTAAAATATCATGTAGGAAACGAGTTGCCAGTCCAGGTTTGATGCATGACGCTGGATGCTTGGGGCTGGTGTACTGGGACGGCCCAGAGGGATGGTATGGGGAGGGAGGAGGGAGGAGGGTTCGGGATGGGGAACACATGTATACCTGTGGCGGATTCATTTTGATATTTGGCAAAACTAATACAATTATGTAAAGTTTAAAAATAAAATAAAATTAGAGAAAAAATGTTAAAAAAAAACAAACAAACAAAAAAAAGAGATGACTTGAATTCAGTTTGACTCAAAACAATTGTCAGATTTCGGGTCTAAGTATGACATGGGGACATGGGACACAGCAGATAGGTTGTTTCCAGACACTGACAGGTGTGAATGGAGACACCGCAGTCAGGCTTGTCTTCTGGAAGTGGGGTGCTGTGCATGACGCTGGGTACATTCCCCCTCAGTGCAGCCTCGCTGACTCCAGCCTTCACCTCTCAGATGGAGCCCTAGATCTTCCTTGGGTCACACCTATTTACCTCTCCCACCTCACTTCTCTTGAATGCACCATTTATGACTATGATCCAGCTCCAGCTTCATTTGATCTCATCTGAGGATATGCCATACATGTAAGGTCACCTTCTCGAGAGTGCCTCTCCTGAACTGCTGAGGACAGGCCAGGTGGGAATTCATCACACCTCCTCAGCACCCTCTGCTCACACCTGTCCCATCACCCACCATGGACAGAGGGAGAGGGCTCTGATCTAATTGCCAGCACATCCTTGCCACACAGCGCAGGGTCTGCACAACACACACTTGATGGGGTTCAGGGCAGGCCACCCTCAGATATGCCCCTTGGCATCTTTGTTGCTGTTCAGTCGCTAAGTCATGTCCGAATCTTTGTGACCCCATAGACTGCAGCATGCCAGGCTCCCCTGTCCTTCACTACCTCCTGGAGTTGCTCAAACTCATGTCCACTGGGTCAGTGATGCCATCCAACCATCTCAGCCTCTGTCTCCCCCTTATCCTCCTGTCCTCAATCTTTCCCAGCATCAAGGTCTTTTCCAGTAAGTCAGCTGTTCACATCAGGTGGCCTGGTATTGTAGCTTCAGCTTCAGCATCAGTCCTTCCAAAGAATATTCAGGGTTGATTTCTTTTAGGAGTGACTGGTTTGATCTCCTTGCTATCTAGTACTCTCAAGAGTCTTTTCCAGCCCCACGATTAGAAAGCATCAGTTCTTTGGTGCTCAGGCTTCTGTATGGTCCAACTCTTATGACCATACATGACTCCTAGAAAAGCCTGACTCCTCCCTAGCCTTGACTAGATGGACCTTTGTTGACAAACTAATGTCTCTGCTTCTTAATATGCTATCTCAGTTGGTCATAACTTTCCTTCCAAGGAGCAAGCGTCTTTTACTTCCATGGCTGCAGTCACCATCTGCAGTGATTTTGGAGTGCAAAAAAATGGTCTCTCACTGTTTCCATTGTTTCCCCATCTATTTTCCATGAAGCAATGGGACCTGATGCCATGATCTTCGTTTTCCAAATGTTGAGCTTTCAGCCAACTTTTTCACTCTCCTTTTTCACTTTCATCAAGAGGCTCTTTAGTTCTTTGCTTTCTGCCATAATGGTGGTGTCATCTGCGTATCTGAGGTTATTGATATTTCTCCCAGCAATCTTGATTCCAGCTTGTGCTACATCCAGCCTGGCATTTTGCATGATATGCTCTGCATACAAGTCAAATAAGCAGACTGACAATATACAACCTTGACATACTCCTTTCCCAATTTGGAACCAGTCTGTTGTTTTATGTCCAGTTCTAACTGTTGCTTCTTGACCTGCATACAGATTTCTCAGGAGGTAGGTAATGTGGTCTGGTATTCCCATCTCTTTCAGAATTTTCCACAGTCTGTTGTGATCCACATAGTCAAAGGCTTTGGCATAGTCAATAAAGCAGAAATAGATGTTTTTCTGGAACTCTCTTGCTTTTTCGATGATCCAGCAGATGTTGGCAATTTGATCTCTGGTTCCTCTGCCTTTTCTAAATCCAGCTTGAACATCCAGAAGTTCATGGCAGGTACTGTTGAAGCCTGGCTTGGAGAATTTTGAGCATTACTTTGCTAGTGTGCAAGATAAGTGCAATTGTGGGATAGATTGAGCATTCTTTGGCTTTGCCTTTCTTTGGGATTGGAATGAAAACCGACCTTTTCCAGTCCTGTGGCCAGTGCTCAGTTTTCCAAATTTGCTGGCATATTGAGTGCAGCACTTTCACAGCATCATCTTTTAGAATTTGAAATAGCTCACCTGGAATTCCACCACCTCCACTAGCTTTGTTCATAGTGATGCTTCCTGAAGCCCACTTGATTTCTCATTCCAGGATGTCTGGCTCTAGGTTATTTGGGTCATGAAGATCTTTGTTGTGTAGTTTTCTGTGTATTCTTGCCACCTTTTCCTAATATCTTCTGCTTCTGTTAGGTCCATACCATTTCTGTCCTTTATTGTGCCCATCTTTGCATAAAATGTTCCCTTGGTATCTCTAATTTTCTTGAAGAGATCTCTAGTCTTTCCCACTGTTTTGTTTTCTTCTGTTTCTTTGCATTGATCTCTGAGGAAGGCTTTCTTATCTGTCCTTACTATTCTTTGGAACTCTGCATTCAGATGAATATATCTTTCCTTTTCTCCTTTGCCTTTTGCTCCTCTTCTTTTCTCAGATATTTGTAAGGCCTCTTCAGACAACCATTTTGCCTTTTTGCATTTCTTTTTCTTGGGACAGTCTTGATCACTGTCTCCTGTACAATGTCATGAACTTCTGACCATAGCTCTTCAGGCACTCTATCAGATCTAATCTCTTGAATCTATTTGTCACTTTCACTGTATTATCATAAAGGATTTGATTCAGGTCATACCTGAATGATCTAGTGGTTTTCCCTATGTTCTTCAATTTAAGTCTGAATTTGGCAATAAGGAGTTCATGATCTGAGTCACAGTCAGCTCCTGGTCTTGTTTTTGGTGACTGTATAGAGCTTCTCCATCTTTGGCTGCAAAGAATACAATCAATCTGATTTTGGTATTGACCATCTGGTGATGTCCATGTGTAGAATCTTCTCTTGAGTTATTGGAAGAGGGTGTTTGCTATGACCAGTGCATTCTCTCAGCAAAACTCTGTTAGCCTTTGCCCCAATTCATTTTGTACTTCAAGGCCAAATTTGCCTATTATTCCAGGTTTTACTTTTTACTTTTTCATCCCAGTCCTCTCTAATAAAAAGGACATCTTTTTTGGGTATTAGTTCTAGAAGGTCTTGTAGGTCTTCATAGAACTGTTCAACTTCAGCTTCTTCAGCATTACTGGTTGGGGCATAGACTTGGATCACTGTGATACTGAATTGTTTGCCTTGGAAATGAACAGAGATCATTCTGTCATTTTTGAGATTGCACCTAAGTACTGCATTTCAGACTCTTTTGTTGACTATGATGGCTACTCCATTTCTTCTAAGGGATTCTTGCCCAGCAGTAGATATAACGGTCATCTGAGTCAAATTCACCCATTCCAGTCCATTTACATTCACTGATTCCTAAAATGTTGATGTTCACTCTTGCCATCTCCTGTTTGGCCACTTCCAATTTACCTTGATTCATGGACCTAATATCCAGGTTTCTATGCAATATTGTTCTTTACAGCATCAGATTTTACTTTCAACACCAGTCACATCAACAACTGGGTGTTGCTTTTACTTTGGCTGCATCTCTTCATGCTTTCTGGAGTTAATCCTCTACTCATCTCCAGTAGCATACTGGGCACCTACCGACATGGGGAGTTCATCTTTCAGTGTCCTGTATTTTTGACTTTTCATGCTGTTCATGGGGTTCTCAAGGCAAGAATGCTGAAGTGGTTTCCATTCCCTTCTCCAGTGGACCACATTTTGTCAGAACTCCCCACCATGACCAGTCTGTCTTGGGTGGCCCTACATGGCATGGCTCATAGTTTCATTGAGTTAGACAAGGCAGTGGTCCATGTGATCAGTTTGATTAGTTTTCTGTGATTGTGGTTTTCATTCTCTCTTCCCTTTGCAGGATAAGGATAAGAGGCTTATGGAAGCTTCCTGGTGGGAGAAAGGATGCTAACTGTGGGGGAAACTGGGTCTTGTTCTGGTGGGCGGTGCCATGCTCAGTAAATCTTTAATTCAATTTTCTGTTAATGGGTCAGGCTGTGTTCCCTCCCTGTTGTTTAACCTGAGACAAAAGTATCAGTTCAAGTCAGTTGCTCAGTTGTGCCCGACGCTTTATGACCCCATGGACTGCAGCACGCAAAACTTCCCTATCCATCACCAACTCTCTGAACTTGCTCAAACTCATGTCTATCAAGTCGGTGATCCCATCCAACCATCTCATCCTCTGTCATCCCCTTCTTCTCCTGCCTTCAGCCTTTCCCAGCATCAGGGTCTTTTCTAATGAGTCAGTTCTTCCCATCAAGTTTCCAAATTATTGGAGTTTCAGCTTCAGCATGGGTCCTTCCAATGAATATTCAGAACTGATTTTTTTTAGGATTGACTGGTTTGATCTCCTTGAGAGCAAACTATGGTGGAGGTAATGAAGATAATGGCAACCTTCTTCAAAAGGTCCCAGGCACTCACTGACTCACTCTCTGCCCCCGACCCTGCAGCAGGCCACCACTGACCCATGCCTCTGCTGGAGACTCCTGGACACTCATAGGCAAGTATGAGTCAGTCTCTTATGGGGTCACTGTTCCTTTCTCCTGGGTCCTGGTGCACATAAGGCTTTGTTTGTGCCCTCCATAAGTCTGTTTCCCCAGTCCTGTGTGAGTTCAGGCAGCTCTCTGGTGGGGTTAATGGCGACCGTCTCCAAAAGGGGTTATGCCACACCCAGGTCTGCTGCACCCAGAGCTGCTGCCCCTCCAGCAGGCCACTGCTGACTGGCACCTCTGCAGGAGACATTCAAACACTCAAAGGCAGGTCTGGCCTAGTCTCTGTGGGGTCTCCTGGTATGCACAAGGTTTTGTTTGAGCCCTATGAATATCTCTGGTGGGTATGGGGTTTGATTCTAAAGGAGATTTCAGCACTCCTACCATCTTGCTGGGGCTTCTCCTTTGCCCTTGAATGTGGGCTATCTTTTTTTTGGTGGGATCCAACATTCTCCTACTGATGTTTGTTCAGAAGTGAGTTGCAATTTTGGAGTCCTCTCAGGAGAAGATGAGCACATGTCTTTCTACTCTGTCTTCTTGATTAGTGGCTCCTATACAGTAAACAAATATTTAAATGAAATGAAATAAAAAAAGCCAACTCATTATTTTTTAATGATCAGTTTTTTTTTTTCTGAGTTTGAGAGTATGATTTCAGGAATCAGCCTATCTGGGTTTGTATTGTGTCTTTCACATTAAAAACATATTACACTGAAGAAGCTATTTAAACTTTTGGGACTTCACTCTCTTCTGTAAGTGAGGAGCATATTATAATCTATTTCATGAAATTGTTGAGCACATCAAAGGAGTTAATGCAAGTTAAGCACTTAGCAAGAATGCCTTACACAGAATAAACTCAAATGCAGCTCTTATTTTGGGAATAAACTTTAGAGAACAAGATAACTGACTTCTTCAGTTTGTAAATAACTTTTGCATAATGCCACAGTTATAAATATGTTCTTGTTCATAAACCACAACTGCCATTCAAACAAGGTTGTTGAATGAATTAGAACTTAAGAGAATGTGCTTGCAGACTGTTTTGCAAGGTAATTCCAAATCAGTTTAAAAACATTTTTCTCCAAAATTGGATGTATGCATCTTTTTTTAACTCACAATTCTTTATAGTGAAAAATAGCACAGAAATCTTTGCAGAGCTTTTTAAAGTGCAGCAATTTGCTGCTTAAAATTAAACCAGTAGAAACTAAATTAAATCAGTCTTGGTGGTGAGAGTTGAAAAAAGGCAACTAGTTTAATGAGTGTGTAGGTTTCAACTGTCCGAAAGAGTCACCCCCAAACTCAGAGCACATCCAGTCTGGCCCAGAGACAGATATGTGTAAGTAAGTAAATATTTCAGGACACAGGTTATGGACATTAATGATTCATTTAACCAAACCAGGAGATTCTGAAGACAGCAGACTGCTTTAGGAATATCCCTGGATGCTTCAGTTGTTGGAGAGAATTAACTTTCCTTGGTGGAACACAAGTTCCTGGTGGGGAGGCTGGGCTACTGTACCTCATGCATTTTTCCATGAATTGATCAAAACTCTGCAACTGTGGACCATCAGTGTCCCAATGTTTCGAAAATACATTGCTGCATTCCATGTATTAAAAATAAACCAATAATGACAGGCTTTAAAAATTGACAAAAACATATAACACTGTCTACTTTTATTTTTCACACTTGTTTCTTACATTTTTTGCTTATACGGGGAAAAGTACAAATAATAATTTTAAAGAAAAAATAAAAATGACAATTTGGGGGGAATTGATAACAAGTTTCACAGAAAGCAATGGCACCCCACTCCAGTACTCTTGCCTGGAAAATCCCATGGACAGATGAGCCTGGTGGGCTGCAGTCCATGAGGTCGCTAAGAGTCTGACATGACTGAGCGACTTCACTTTCACTTTTCACTTTCATGCACTGGAGAAGGAAATGGCAACCCACTCCAGTGTTCTTGCTTAGAGAATCCCAGGGACAGGGGAGTCTGGTGGGCTGCCATCTATGGAGTCGCACAGAGTCGGACAAGACTGAAGTGACTTAGCAGTAGCAGCAGCAGATAACAAGTTTATCTAATGCTGTGGATTTATATTGTTTATATATGACATAAGAGCAAAACATATGAAGGTCTTATGAGATAATTAAGTATATAAGCATTTCATATCTTTAGATGATGTTTCATTTGAATTAGTGAGAAATACTGAGCTTCCCCCAAATTATTTTAAAGTGAAGAGTTCACAGCAGGAAACCACTGATATTTCTTCATATTGTTAATGACATTTCATTTTCTTTTCTTTATAATTGTACTAGTTATCTACTGCAGTGCAATAAGTTACTGCAAACAACATAGCTTAAAAGAACACAAATGCATTCTCGTGGATGGAATTGTCAATATATAACACATCACAAATTCTATCCACAAATTCTATCCAAAATTACAAAGTAAAATAATCACTACTAATTTTGGAGGAAGTTTAATAAAAGCTCTTTGTATTAAAACTAGAAAATAAGGTACCAAGAAGAAAACACTAAAAAGTGTTCATAATCCTCATAGCCCCAAGGAAGAGAATTGCTATTAATGTCTTCAATTCATAAATTTTAAATTCTGATATACACACTTTGATACATAATGTTGTCATTACTATTTCTTAAACACTGTATTCCACTTAACTTTCATTATCTGCTTGACAAAATAATTGCTCAAATGATTTTATAATTTCTAAATAACAATTTTAGTTTAAATGTGATCATTTAATTTTAGATTAGTTGAATTGAAGAGTATTAGCCATGTGAAGTTTGTCCTAAATAATTTTAATGTTTCTTGTAATGTAGCATATAATCAACTTTTGAAAATCCTCCATGAATATTTGTAGGTGAAGTGAATTTTCGTTTATAAGGTGCACAATTGGATACACCTCTTATAAATTGATCTCATTAATAATGCTCAAATGCACTTCCGTTAAAGTGAGCTGAGTGGATGTTAAGCTATTTCAAAGGTCAGAGTTTCTAATCATATCACACGTAGATTATTAAATGAAACTAGGCTCTCTCGTCTCAGTTAATGATTTTCTTCCTTACATTTGGCTTTCTTTAATGTTGTCACAGCCGTTCATGTTTCTATCTCTTTGGAAATTGGCCTTACTTTTGCTTACATGTTTATATTTAAACATTCTCAGTATTTTGCTTATGTACATCTCCCGCAATGGTGTAGAGCTGAAATTTGCTCATAGACAACACTAGGAGTTTTCTGTTTTTAACAATTCCCTTAACACATTGAAACTTCAGCTCTACCTGGGTCTTATTAGCTTTCTTTAACTTAATTTTTGGTTCATTGATGAACCAAAAATCTTTAGTTTCTTTTGTATCAGTCATTCTCCTTGGGATCTGCACACCACACATCCTGATTTTACAGGTAAGTACTTTTATATTTAATGGGAGAATATTCAAAGCAAAATCTCACTAACTTTCAACATCAATACTTATTCCAAATAATACTTACAGGAACAAAACAAATACCAGGGTTCACTTCACGGGAAATAGATGGGGAAACAGTGGAAACGGTGTCAGACTTTACATTTTTGGGCTCCAAAATCACTGCAGATGGTGACTGCAGCCATGAAATTAAAAGACACTTACTCCTTGGAAGGAAAGTTATGACCAACCTAGATAGCATATTGAAAAGCAGAGACATTACTTTGCCAACAAAGGTCCGTCTAGTCAAGGCTATGGTTTTTCCACTGGTCATGTATGGATGTGAGAGTTGGACCGTGAAGAAAGCTGAGTGCCGAAGAATTGATGCTTTTGAACTGTGGTGTTGGAGAAGACTCCTGAGAGTCCCTTGGACTGCAAGGAGATCCAACCAGTCCATTCTGAAGGAGATCAGCCCTGGGTGTTCTTTGGAGGGAATGATGCTAAAGCTGAAGCTCCAGTACTTTGGCCACCTCATGCAAAGAGTTGACTCATTGGAAAAGACTCTGATGCTAGGAGGGATTGGGGCAGGAGGAGAAGGGGACAACAGAGGATGAGATGGCTGGATGGCATCACCCACTTGATGGACGTGAATTTGAGTGAACTCCAGGAATTTGTGATGGATAGGGAGGCCTGGCGTGCTGCGATTCATGAAGAGTCAGACACGACTGATCGACTAAACTGAACTGAACTGAAGAGACAATTCCTAATTTAAACAATTTAATGAAACAGTGCTTATTAATAACCTAGGTTTGATATAGGATTTTTCCCCTGATATGTCATGGATTATAATAAACTCTATATTTCAAAGAGAACTTAATATCCTCAGAACTTAGGAGAGGCTATTTTCAAGAGAATCTTTTATGCTATTTGAAAAGTGGATGTTATCAGCAGAGGCTGATTCATTAACTGTATCACCTTTTGAACACATCATGTTTTGCATCTTTCAGGGCTGTCTCATGCCCTCTGTCCTGCTGTGACGTCTGTTCTCACTTTGATTTCAACGACTTGCTCATGGAAGATATTTGTACCGGCAGATCCAAGGAGAGGAGGAGATGTCCTTACAGTGTTCTGTTAAAAATAGCAACAGCTTTCAAAGACAAACCTGGGAACACTCTTGTAATTAAACTGGTTCATTAACAGCTTTACAAGAATTGCTGAAATCTTACTTCTTAACTTTGAAGGCTTTTTATAAGTTAAACATGAAATAGCCATAACATCATGAAATATTATGCTAATAAGATTAGCCTCTTATAGAAAAAATTAAACTTTCAGTAGTTTCCAAACATAAGCACAATTTATTTGAACCAAAGTCATGAGTAAACATAAATATATTTACATTTGTGCATAAAATAGACTGTATTTAAAATTGCTGGATGTTTTAAAGACAGAACTGAATGCAAAGTACAGGGCTCAAAATTCCAAGACCAGATGGTTCTATAAATCCCAGCAGAAAATATACATCTGCTGGGTCTTTGTGAATCTGTTTCGTTTGAAGGAGGTTTTATTTCATCAAATAGCATACTGTTTCAGTACATCGCTCGTCTTCTCTTAGAAATGCACCACTTGTATTAGGTGCTATTGTTTGTTTCTAGAATGAGTGGAGAGAAAATTATGCTCTGTTTGACACTCAAGGAATTGTTTTATGTTCTATCTAAAATCAATTTTATCAGTAGAATTTGATTTATTTGATGTATGGCACAAACAAATATGCCAATTATAGAGTTTGCTGAAATTAACAGGCAGGTAAGGACTTTCGAATACTATTTAATTGCATCTGTAATCTTACAATATTATGTAAAGACCCTTCTCTATTGATTAGATGATACTGAAAATTACTTTAAATTGATGATAAAATGTCAAGTGTTGCATTTACAGTCTGCTAGCACAGGACTCCAAGTAGGAAGGTCAGGCAGCTGAAGAAGAGTTCCCATAGTTACCACAAGTAAGAGAGATACGCAATAAAACGCAGAAAGCGGAGTGAAGTTAAGCTCTGAGATTCAGAGCACAATAAGCAGAAACAAAACCAAAAACTGGACTTGGACTTGGGAGGTCTGAGTTCCTTCCCTGGTTCTCCTGAGTCAGCTGAGGGCAAGTCACCGAGATCTTTCCAACTTCGGCTTCTTCCTCTTAAAATGAGTGTTTTGTTTCATTTTTTAGTCAAATGATCTCTCAGGTCATCTCTAGCTCTGAAAACCTGTAAGCAAGAGAACTAACAGAGGAAAAGAACCTAGAAACATAATGTGAAGTGCTTTACAGTTTATAAATGAAGTGATGCAAGATATTAAATTACAATGAACATTTGAGAGATTTGGTATTATCTTTTATGCCAGTAAAATAAGATTTGTAGCTTTCTTATTATTTTCTTTGATTCTGTCATTTGCTAATCTTGATTGCTATAACCTTTTGATAATTAGGTTTACATATTCCTTGTGAGGATCTCATGTTTCCTTTACTTTAAAAGTCAATCGAATCAGTCATTATTTTGAATGCTTGTAACTTATACCTTCAACAGTCCAGGCTCTGCCCTGGACATCTCTTTCTTCCTCATGCTTTGCTCCATATTTTCAGTGAGAACCTGCTGATTCCCAGAACATATGTATGGCATTACTACCACATGAACGATGTACAATTTACTATGGCATTATTACTACTAGAATTACTACTTTTCTGCTGGCCAAAATAAGATTAACTCCAAAGTCAAGCAATCAACTCATCTATAATTATCCCTGCAAGCTAGTTTAATGTTTAAATAGGCTTGAGTCACTTGGTTGGTTGTTTTGATGTAATATAGACTCGTGTTGATTGAACAGCTGGGTGCACAACAAAGAAACTCAACAGGAAACTTCTAGAACTGGTCCTTGAAGGAGCCATCCTAGTCGATGCACCCAGCTTATCTGTAGATACATATAATTACATTAGGTCACACACACCTGGGGGCTTCCCAGGTGGCTCCGTGGTAAAGATTCCACCTGCCAATTCAGGAGATGCAGGTTCAATCCCTGGGTCAGGAAGATCCCCTGAAGGAGGAAATGGCAATCCACTCCAGTATTCTTGTCTGGGAAATCCCAAGGACAGAGGAGCCTGGCGGGCTACAGTCCATGGGATTACAAAATAATCAGACACAACTGAGCACACAGGCATGGACACCCATCTGGCTGCAGCTTGTGCAGAGAGGGGACAGTGAACAGCTTTAAAGTGATGTGTCCAAATACAGCACAAAGGTAAACCCACAAGGCAAAAGCAAAAAGGTGCCAATGCCAGAATAGAACATACAGGATGCCTAAGAAAGATGGGTTCCCTGAATCTGGGGAAGTTGACAGGGTGACTTTTGCTTTTAAAACTGAGGGCCTGGGGACCTACCGTTGGTTAGGAAGGGAATCCAGCCGGTCGGACAATCAGCCCACTGTCTACAGCATGCCTTGCTAACTGAGCTCACTTCTGGATGGCACACTTCAATAAAGATTTGGATAAATTACAACGTGTTGAGAGATTAACCAATGCACAGAATCAGAACTGTGAAGCAAGTCCAAACTGTGAACACAAAAAATGAATGTCTACTTAGTGAGAATGGAGACTTACTGGGGAGAAGACAGCCATCTGCAGAGAACGGGGTCACGTGCCGTGTTTCTCCACAAGGAAGCAACAGGATCAAATAGAAGCCCATTGTGATAACTGTGGCCTCGAGGCAATATTAAAAATAAATCCAAATTACCTGTTTTTAAAGGAAATAGACTCTGAGGAAAAACAGGCTCTGAGCTCATGGATTAGCATCTTCACAGATACCGGACAGAAGGGAGGACGGGTCAGCCCACGGTCAGGGTGCTTGCTTTTTCCCGGAGGTAATTCCTGAGGTTCTGTATAAGAGCAACTTTAATCTTAAAACTTAAAAAATAATGTGTTTTACAACTCAATTCTAGGTCCTACCTTCTCTTCAGAGCAAAACTGGCTTTCTCATCACTTGCTTTGGCATATTTTTAGCCAAGACCCCAGTGTGCAGGAAATGATTAAACAAGAACCTCTGTGACCTTCAACAGCCAACCCGCTGCTTCAGGCTGTCACGAAGGAAAGATGCAGTCCTCATGTTTTCCCCAAGGACCTTCTTCAGAACAGAGTTCATCCAAAAGCAAGAAGGAAGGTCCTTGGCTGACAAACGGATGGCTCATCACAGGACCCTGGGAACTGCAGGAGTGCACATGACCTCAAGGTTCCAGTATCTGGAGGAGGGTCTTGCCTCAGCTCCCAGCCCCAAAGGACCTGGAGGCCAGATGTGCCCGTGTAGAAGGAATGGGCTGTGCTGGACCCTGGCGACAGAACCTCAGAGCACCCTCCCAGCCTGCCCAAGGGCTCCGGGCAGCTCAGCTCTTCCAGGATCCAAGGTCAGATGTCTGCTTCTCAGAAGGTAAAGAACCTAGGTAGATGAGCTGCCTTCCTCCCCGAGCCTGGGAGAATACTTGCCATAAAGAATTTGAAAAACCTATATAAGCAGGAAAAAATGGTATCTAAACTTTCAACTGAACTATAAGAAGGTAAAAATCAATGAAAAAAGAAAGACCACAATCAGGAATCCTATACAAAGTAAGACAGCCTTCACTTTTCAGAGAGAAAAATATATTTTAGGATAAAACAAAACTCAAAACATTTTACACAAGTATCCGAAGTAAAAAAGAGCATTACTTGATTTTTTTAAAAAGCACTAAATAATAAAATAGAAAAGACCACTTCAAGAAAAGGCCGAAGAGAAATAAAACTGAGAAGTAAATGTTAAGGCTTGGTGGTACAGTGGTTAAGACTGCACATCCAATAGGGTGGGCGAGGGTCCCATCCCTGGCCAGGGAGATAAAAACCCACATGCCATGTGGCGTAACCTAAAAAAGAAAGAAGAAACCATATGTATCTTCCACCTGCCACAGTATAGATGTATACATTTATCATTATTGTGTCAAGGTACATAACATATGTGCATATAATTAGATAAAGAAATAAGGTCAACCTCTGAGGAAAGCGCTAAATAACAGTAAATGAAGAAAGTAAGGGAAGACATTCTCATACTAATAAAATCCTTTCTCACCTTAGGACCTGAGAACCCGGCAATGTAAAAGGAGAAAGGATCTCATGGTCAAAATGCAGCAGCTGTACCTGTGAAAGAGAAGTAGAGCAACAGGAGAGACCTACATAAATATAAACAAATATAGGTACAAAAAGGGCAAGCATGTAACTATGAGGTAAAATGATAAAATCATTTCCATCCAGTAACAAGCCCGGGCAAATCACTCCGCGCTCTGTCGGAACGCAGACCTGGCCTGGCTCATACAGACTGAACACAAGTGCCCAGTCCCAGAGGGGCATCCCTAAAGCAAGCAGCCAGGCAAATTGTCGCAAACTAAAGACAAACAGGAAATCATCAAATGTGTGTTCATGGCATTGTTGGAAAAACCAAACAGCTGTATCATCCATCATCAGCGGAGAAATGGGTACTCTTGTAGTTATTCCTGGAACTATAATGTTTACTATTTTACAAATAAATCAGATAATTTTTTAAAGTATATTATATATTATATATGTATAAAATATTATATTAATGCATATATATGGAATTTAGAAAGATGGTAATGATGACCCTACATGCGAGACAGCAAAAGAGACACAGATGTAAATAACAGTCTTTTGGACTCTGTGGGAGAAGGCGAAAGTGGGATGATTTGAGAGAATAGCATTGAAACATGTATATTATCATATGTGAAATAGATCACCAGTCCAGGTTCTATGCATGAGACAGGGTGCTCAGGGCTGATGCGCTGGGATGACCTTGAGGGATGGGATAGGGAGGGAGGTGGAAGGGGGTTAAAATTAAAAAAAAAAAAAGAAAAAGTATAAACTTATGTTCTTGAATCCACTTTACTTTTAGAATTTTAGAATAATACAGCCAATGGAAAAATAAGCATTGATATACAAAGTATGGTCACATAAATTTTGTTATATTCAATATACCCATTAAACACTAAACTACATATATATATATATAAATTTATTATATATAATTTAAATATATATAAATATATAAATGGGATGACTTGGAGAAATATATACCAGACAAGAGGCAAATGAATGGCATAAAATAGCAAAAGAAGAAAAATCAGCTTGCTCTTTTAGAATTGTCTGCAGTGTCAGTGAAAAGAAATTTCAGATTTACAGATTTAAAAAGGTAGAAAGAAGTCTTCCTGGCATGTAATAAATTAAACAAAGTCCAATTCCTTAACACCCTAGAGTCCTCCAGCCCCGCCACCCACACAAACCCCCCTTGTAGCTCTCTGAGTGACATATTTATGATTCCATGTTCATCCTTTGTCTTATGCTTTTTTACCTAAAGAATAATAAAGTCTAGTTACCCAAACCCTACTGCATTTATATTTTCTACTGTTTGGATACATTAGGTCTTAATTGCAATGTATTTATGCATTTAGAATAGGAACATTTTCCCCAGGACTTGTTGTTGTTGTTATACTTGTAATTAAATTCAAATTTGCAAGTCGCCAATAATCAGTATTGGGTCTCTCAGGTGGCACTAGTGGTAAAGAACACACCTGCCAATGCAGGAGACCTAAGAGATGCAGGTTCAGGAAGATCCCCCGGGTTAGGAAGATCCCCTGGAGGAAGAAACACTCCAGTATTCTTGCCTGAAGAATCCTATGGACAGAGGAGCCTGGCAGGCTACAGTCCATAGGGTTGCAAAAGAGTTGGACATGACTGAAGCAACGTAACATGCATGTAATAATCAGTATTAACCAGTAGGCTGTTATTCATGGAAACAGAACTGAAGAAACAGTCTTGAAAAAATGCTTCTTTTAAAGTAGCATACACAATTGAGAACCAGTTTAATAATACCTTTCCTTTTAATAAGGGTAAATCATTAAGGCTGCCTGGAGAAGCATTCAGATCCCAAACAGAGTCCACATTTTCATCTAGAGTAAAGTCAGTTAAAATAGCTAAGTCACTTGAAACACCATTCCTGCACTGGTTTTCATCTGAGAATCATATGATCAGAGGAAAATGAAGAATCCTTTAGCAAGAATGCGAACCGGACTGAACCCAGCAATCTGATTCATGAAGGTAGCAATTTTCGGTCCTTTCTACAGTCCTTTGTAGGAAGAAAGTCACCACTTCAGGTCTGGAGGTGGACAAAGCGGGACTCACAGAAGAACCTCTGGACCCGTTAATTCAAACCATTAGAATGCAACACCTAAGGAAACTACAGAGCAACAATCTACAAATTATTATAATTTCTCAGCATCCAAATGACTCACCAGCCCCTGACTTACATGTAGCTGTGAATAACACATTGCTGTTCACTGGGAGATGTAACAAGCCCATGCCATAAGAAACTGGTCCACTTTTGAGCTGTCACTAAACACCTTCATTTAAAGTTCCTCATTTTAAAGAATGTCTTATAATTTGTTTTTCTGAAAAATTCATGCTTGTTATTCAACAAGCACAAGAAGAAGCAAACTCGCATCCATTTACAAGGTTCTCATCATGAACATTTTCAGATTCCTTATGTTATGATTGGAACTGCATGTGGCATATTTACATCCTTAGAGGATTTTGCAGCTAAAAAGACTTCTGAGCTCATTGTGTAAGGAAGAAGTGATGCCCTGTGACCAAGCAGTTTTGAGGATGATGGTGCCATGGAAGAACACACCGCCTTTTCCATTCAGCTCACTAGATGTTTACCACTGGCTGATGAATTCCCAGGTATCTTTGGATCCACTGTCAGAGAAGGGCATTCTTGCTGTTGCTCAGGACAACAAATTCAGATCTTAATAATAAGACTGTTTCCCATATTCAAGATTCTCTCCTCCCCTTATCTGTAAACCTTCACATTGGATTTTCCGTAACAAATATTGCTCACCTTGCTCATAACAAGCACACCACAGTGTCATTAACGAGAGCCCTCTCCTCTTGGTTCTGAGATGTCAGGGTGTGACAGCACAGCGGAGCCTTGGGACCGGCCGAGAGGGAGGTGCCCTTGTGCACCGCTCTGCCTCTGTGCCCTGCACCTGCCCACAGGAGCCACCAGGGGCAACTCCCATGAAGTACAGAGGAGAGGACTTCAGGGTACACAGGTTTCTATCCCAGCTGCACATCCTCAGCATGTCCATTTAGCATCCAGGGACCTCACTTTCCTTATATTAAAACAAGGATAATAATGCCCACCTTGAAAGACTCATAAAGGTCCTGTAAGGCTGGTGTTATGTATGAATTCCCCATCAGGGCTGGAGGCACTGATGTTTAGAAATGGTCCAGGTGGGGTGGACGCAGTAGGACCCTAGGCTCCAAGTCCTGGACTTGAACCCTTGCTCCCACCCAGGACACTGCAGTCCTTGCGTGGCCCCCACTTTGCTGTGCACCTGACTTCCCTCCATCCAGTGGGCACACGACTGGTCTGAGAAGGGATGGGGAAGGCTTGCTCTGTGGTTTGCCTCACTGCTTTCATGTTTTGGAGACTTGGAGGTTTTTCAGTATCCCTGGCCATCATCACTGAGGTGAGGACAGGTACAACGTCCTCCCATGGGACTGAATCACTGTCTATAGAACACCGCCACAAAGGAAAGAAAGGGCCAGCACCCAGGGATCACTGTGGCTCTGGGAGACAATCTCTTTTATTTCCAGTGCTTGCATCCCCGCTCTGCATGTGGCAGCTGACAGTCTCCTCCCCTCCCCTGAGAATGCCCAACACTACTTCCGTGAGGGGCTTATGATTTCATTCTCAGAGAACATGGGAGCTGCCCGAAAATATGGGAGCTGCCCAAGAACATGGGAGCTGCCAGAGTCCACAGCCTCCGTGGGTGGCAGGCATGTGGCCATGGTGGGGCCACAAGCATAGGTAGGTGCCCACATGGGAAAGCCCCAGCACTTTCCACTAACGACCATCCAGCCCTTAGTTCATTTCCAGGCATCAACTGACGATCCGTCTCTTCCTGGTCCCAGGTCATCACTCACTCCACGCTACTTGATTTTTTAAAATTTATTCATTTTTAATTGGAGGATAATTGCTTTACAATATTGTGTTGGTTTCTGCCAAACATCAGCATGAAGCCGCCATAGGTATACACATGTCCCCTCCCTCTTAAACTTCCCTCCCTTCTCCCTCCCCAGCCCACCCCTCTAGGTTGTCACAGAGCACAGGGTTTGTGCTCCCTGCATCATACGGCAAATTCCCTCCAACTACCTATTTTACATAGGTTAGTGTATATGTTTCAGTGCTACTCTATCTATTTGTCCCACTCTCTCCTTCTTTGGAATTATACTTTCCCCATTTATTGAAGGATAATAGAATCCACATCTCAAAAGATACTGTAAGGACAAAATGGATGTGCATGAAGCAACTTGGGAGGCTTGCAAAAGGTGACACGATAGGTATCACAGACCACATTGTATCACTAGACAAGCTCTTTGACTGATGCTAACAGGATTCACCTTCCCCAAATTTCCAATGAATATGGCTAGACAGCCTACATAGCATGGATAGTCTAACTCAGTTGGATTCCTGGGATGTTTTCTCTCTCGCTGACCCCCAGGAAGGAGATTTATTCAGTACCAATAAATGGTGTTTGGTCCTTGGTGTAGGCATGGGAGATGCAGTGAGTATAGGAGACCAGATCCACCATCGGGTCCCTCTCCCCCTACAAGGCTGGTGTGAGTGGAGGCGGCTGGCAAAGAGCTGTTCCAGCCTCCCAAGGGTCCCCTCCATCAACATCCTGCCTTCTCAAGGAAGAAGAAAGTGCTTGTGTTTCTTTGTGTACTTTTGTTCAAAGAGCATGATCTTTGACCCTGGCAATAAAGAAATGCATGTACCTAAATCCACACCAAGCAATGACGTGGGCACTGACCTCCACAGCTGTCCGCCACACTCGCACATGGGCCTTGAGAACCTCAGGGTAGCTCACATCATCCCACAGGTGCACTGCCTTCACGCACACAGCAGCCTGGGCCTGCTGACTTCCATGACCAGTCACGGCTGGGGGACCCGTGCAGGGCTGAACACTCCAGGGCTTTGATACCAAAACCTGCTGGTGAAAAAAGAAAGATGAGTGTGACAGTAGGGCCTGAGCTGAGTGACAGTGACGTGCCCTCAACAGTGAAGCCAGGTCAACCAAAGGGACGTGGTGGGAAGACGGATGCTCACTCTCCAGCTGGGAAGCTCTGAACAGTCAGCAACAGTTACCAAGTTCTTAAATCCCAGACTTCTGAACAATTGCTTTCTATTTAAGTTTTACAAAATGATTCAAAGTCCTGTCAAGATTAAAAAAAAAAACACACCCATCTTTTCATCTAAAACTACATGAACTGGCCTTAGAAATTGCCTGAGTGATTTAATATTGACATGTTAACCTATAAAGGACATATTGCTCTTAATTGACATATACGAGTTGATTATATCTCTTGACTCATTGAAACAAACGCATGCATTTTTAAATGAAAGGATACAGTTTAAGAACACTATTAAAGTGGCCCTTGTTGTTCATTCCTTCAAGAAATAATTGAGCGCCACACACCAAGCGCTTTCTCCTGCTGGGTCCACCAGAGCAGACTAAAATGCGACGCAGAAGAACCGGGGCCACCAACGTGGTCTTGAGAGCTGCCATGGCGTCCCGTCCCCCCACCTCTCCGCAGATTCATGTGTGGAAGTGCTAACCCCCAGCTCTTCAGAACAGACTGCATTTGGAGATACAGACTTTAAAGAGTAGTTTAGTAAAAATAAGGCCATTAGGATGGACCCTAATCCAATATGACTAGTGTCCCTGTAAGGAAAGGAAATGTGGACACGGGCTAGAGGGAAGATCATGTGGAGACACAGGGAACAGACAGCCGTCCACAAGGCGAGGTGGGATCCCTTGGCAGGAACAAACTCTCCCAGCACTTTGGTCTCAGACTTCAGACTCCAGAACTGTGAGAGAGTAAATTTATGCTACTTAAGCCACCCAGTCTTGGTATGTTGTCATGGCAACCCTAGCAAACTAATCACATAGGGAAGACAGCTTTCTCAAGGAACCAAAGCTTTCCCAACTTGTTTAGTCTTTGACTACATATATTCTTAAATTATTGCCCTTAAACATATTAGCCCAATGATGTGTTGCAATAAGGCCAGAGTGCTAAAAATAATTTATAAGAATTAATTAAATGAAATAGTATGTGAGTTACATCTGCCAAGGTGCAATAAAAACAGTTAAACTTTTAACTACTTTCTTTAATATAAATCACAAATGGAAGCTAGCTGGAAGAACACTTTTAAGGAAAGAGTAATTTTTAGTATAATGCTAATTAAAAACTTAATTCTAGGCAGTGTTTGATGTCCTTCCTATTTGAAATTTGCTGGAATTTTTTTTTTTCTTTTATGAGCTGTGGTTGATTGAATCCATGGATGTAGAACTGAGGATGTGGGCATTAACTGTACAATCTTGACTATGACTCATGATAGCTGCCATCTTTGTCTTATTTATGCTTTTAAATGAAGTGTTTTTAACATTTAATTAATTGTTTGTAGTAGATTTTTCTCTATTAAATTAGGATGCTCTGTTTTTCCTAGAACGTTAAGAACTTTTCTTAAATTCAAGAGAGATGTTACACTTTTCATGGAATATTTTTCCTACAAATACTGAAATGATCTTTTTTTTTCCTGTTTCATCTGTTCATGACATAATTATATGAATATTTAAAAATTTTGGTACCAATTATATTCACAGAGTGAACTTATTTTGGTCATGTTTTATATATATATTGCTCAACTTGGATTTTCAGTACCTTGTTTAGAATTTTTATCTAAATTTCTGTGAGATATTATCTTATAAAAGTTGCTTTTTTCATACTGCTTTTTTTCTAATTTTGAAATGTTGCTGTCCTCAGACAATAAGAGTTCTGCATTCCCGCCTTTTATACTCTCTGAGTGACTCCATGGGATTTGGAACTGTCTAGATTTATTTATAAATGAAATACTAGGCTTGGTTTGAAGAACACGTGTCAGAAATTTATTCTGAAAAGCTTCCTTCCCATTTGAGGTCACAACGTCTAGACTATTCTGCCAAAGTGTTTTGTTTCTCTTTATTGCTTTGTGCCCTGTTCTGCATTTCCAACAAGATAAGTGGATAATGTGCTACATTAATAAATAAAGTTTGATTATTGTTTTTGCCGAACTGTGTCCTCAAGAAATGTTTGTGGAAGCCCTCATCTCCAGCACCCGTCCATGGGGTCTCATAATGTGTAAGCAGGATCCTTTCAGATGAAATCAAGTTGAGTCCATAAGCTGGGCTCTAATCCACTATGACTGGTGTCCTTGTGAGCAGAGGAAAATGCAGACACAGACACACAGAGAATACACCTCAGGGTGACAGAGGCCAACGGTACGTGGCAGCCACAAGCCAAGGAAGACCAAGGGCTGCTAGCAAACAGCCAGAAACTAGGTGAAGGATCCGCCCTTACAAGTTTCAGAGGGAGCAGGGTTCCATTGACTCCTTGAATCAGGCTTTTCTACCCTCCAAACAGAGGTCGGGACATTTCTACTGTCTTCAGCCCTCCAGTTGTGGTTCTTGTCAGGGGAGCCCTAGGAAGCTAACGCGATTATTAGCTCCCATAATTTCATGCTAAATTCATCCCTAATTTCTAAAACAGTTTTTCTGCTCATTTTTAATGTAAGGTAATTTTGATTTTTATCTTTGAAGGTATTGTTAAATTAAATGTCTTAGAATAAGTTATAAAGTCATGTTGTATTCTGAATGGTTAAGCTTAAATTATACAGCACGAGCAATAATGGTTAATGGAAATCAGAAAGTTAAAAAGGTGAAATTAATGGCCATGAGTTGTGAGAGTTCAGAAAATATATGGTAGTTTGAGATTTTAAAAAGTAGAACACCGAGCTTTCCCTGATAGTGTAATCTTGGTTTTGTTCATTTCAGTCCTTTGGTATTGATCTGTTTCTCAGGTCATAACCAATTTAGCTAAACATTAAACATGCCCGTCCCTGTTGTCACTTGCTGCTTGTACTGTGGCTCGCCCCAGAGCTCTGAGAAATACTGAGAGTCTTTCAACTGCGCATAGCACAGGTACCGTATTGAGTAACTTATTAATGCCACAGAGCTGATGTTTGAAACAGTACCAGTCATGAGCTCCAACCTCATCAGAGGGAAGTCTGAGATCAATACATTCTCAGAAACTTATTGATTCACCCGCATGACTCAAGAGGATGCTAGCTCTATTTTTTTAACTTTTTAAATTGTTGACTGTCACTCCTCTTTCTTAGTTATAACTAGCCCCTGTGTGTGTAAGCTCAGTTGTGTATGACTCTTTTATGACCCCACAGACTGTAGCTGGCCAGGCTCCTCTGTCCATGGGATTTCCCAAGGAAGAAAACTGGAGTGGGTTGCCATTTCCTTCTCCAGGGGATCTTCCCAACCCAGGGATTGAACCTGCATCTCTTGCATGGGCAGGCAGGTTCTTTACTGCCGAGCCACCAGAGAAGCCCTCATTAGCCCCGAGCAACAACATAAAGCAAATTCTCTATTAGTATCTTTGGTATATCACTTCATTTGACAAATTTCCTCCCCAAACCTAACACTCAGCGACATACACAGGGATCAAATCCACATCTCTTATATCTCTTGCATTGGTAGTCAGGTTCTTTACTACTAGTGGCACCTGGGAAATCCTTCAAAATATTAAACTGGTGTAAAGGCAGCGTGGTTATGACTGTCAAGATTCGTACACCCTGAGATGGCATGCGATGGGCACTGCTCCTGAGGGTGACGGTGACAAGGCTGACCGACCTCCTTTCTGCTGAGCATAGGCACAAACTTGAAGCTTGCAGATGCGCTTGACCACAGCACTGCCCAAAATAAGTACTGACTTAGAGAGCCCTGCCCAGGGCAAGAGTAGAAACTGTCTTCACCGGGTCTCCTGACTTTGATGACTGTAAAGTTTAACTGTTTACGTTTAACTTCTAACCCTTCTATTACTGCCAAACAGAAACACTCGTGGAATAATAAGAGGAAACAATGTCTAGCCATGCTTCAAAGTGGTACTTTTGTTGCTGTTTTGATGTACAAAGAATCGAGAGAAAAGATTCACAGACCTTGAAATGAGCTATTTCATGCCCCAAAGACAACAATGTCGATCCATATCTAATTTCATAAGGGCTGTTTGCCTTAATGTCTGCTTGGAAAGGATGGATAATAATAAGAATTTTCATTCAGCTGGACCATTCAGAGAGGGCAGAAGCTTCTGAATGTTTCCCCTCTCCCCAGGGCTGTACCTGCCCATCTGATTCAGGATGAAGGACAGAAAATGTAGCAGTTATGATTTAAAAGAAACAAAAGCCTGTACCAAAAACATTGAGGAAATGTTGAGGAATGCCATTTTGTGATAAAATATCCTTATGGAAAAGCTTTCTGAGACTCTTCTGAATTTTTAGTACAAATATGATTATTTAATAACTTTTAGAGAGAAAATATGAATCATTCAAAAAAGCACAATGCCCTTGTGAATGTGACACAAAATCACACTTTTTCTGCCTCAAGAGGAATTCATCAGGGCCCAGGGGAGGTCACTCCCCATGTACAGGGGTGCAATATTGATTATTCTGAATTAAAGTTAGCTACAAGTGGTCAGCACAAGAAGAATCATTTCTGTCTCTCTGAAGCAGGAAATCAATCTTTCATTTGAGAGTTTCTTTCTCTGCAGCCAGAGAGAAGGTCGCTTTTATCACCAGAGATGGAGATTTGGGGGGAAGAAGCCTCCAGAAACAAGACTTGTGACTTTTTTAATTGACTCCCCCAAGCCCAAACTCTGTTTAGATTCTTCCATAATTGGATACCAAAACCTAAGTTTCTTATCCTGTCGATTCCTCACCAATTTACTGTGTCTTTGTCTAAAATGTATAAAAGCTTCCTGAATCAAAATTTGTTTCTTTTTTTGTCTGTTAACCTTTCTGGTGTCAACTGGATCATTAGTTCAGCCACAGGACTCAAGGGGGAAGGCTGGAGATGTCCCCTCCCCAACAGCTGCTTCAGCTTCAGAGAAGCCAACGATACATTATCGCCTACCATCCGAGCAGCGGCACGTCCAGCATGACTGTCAGATCAGAAACACGTATGGTACAACATTACGGTTAATTTTTGTTGTTTAGTTGCTAAGTTATGTCAAACTCTTTTGCAACCCCATGGACTGCAGCCTGCCAGGCTCCTCTGTCCATGGGATTTCCCAGGCAAGAATACTGGAGTGGGCTGCATCGAACCTGCATCTCCTGCATTGGCAGGCATGTTCTTTACCACAGAGCCGCTTGGGAAGCCCTATGGTTAACTGATAGTCAGTAAAACACCAGAAAGAAAAGTTAGTCTCTTCATCTGAAGGAAATTTGCCTCAAAATACTTTTCACTAAACACTTACCTCAGGACTCTAAATGCTTCCTGAAAGATTTTAATGACTCATAACTTTTTCTTTTAAAATTCTTCTGCAATTAAAATATCACGCATTTTGGACAACTATAACGCTCTATCTTTAAGATACATTATCTCTGTAACTGAAATGGCACAGAAAATTAAGCAAGTGGGGAGAATAAATCGTCTCCTTTTTTTCTTACAGCCTTATCCACTTTTTGCTTTTATAGGAGGAAGAACATTTCTTTCTACATCCACATTACAGGAAGAAAATAATCTAAGCTACTTCACTCTATAGTTTATAGAGAACTAAAAATGTAATAGTCATCCAATTTTCAAAAGCAGAGTATAGAATACAGAACTCTAGGCACAACAATAGTCATTCAAGCTCTACTTTGTGATCAGTTAGAGAAAGGGGGAAAGAGATGGGACTAAAAATAAATTTAAAGAGAACAAGAAGAAACAGAAATATAAAAATATAAATGATAACAGAGAATGAAGAATATGACACAAGTACATCCAGGAGGTAACAGATAAGGACAGACTTCACACAGCAAAAGGAACAGGTTCACGTCTGCCAGTAATTCATGTGCAAGGAACACTGGCATATTTGAAAAGCCATTCAGAGAAAATCTTTCATGGACATAAGATTTGGACCTTTACCACATGACAACTATTAACAAGAAAATCCCCTCCCCTTTTTCACCCCAGTGGTATTTGGATGAGAAATTTGCTTTTGAGGTATGTTTCACAGTCAGGATAAAATACGAACACTGAAAAAATAAACAATTTTATTAGATTTTACCAACATACAATAACTCTTTGAAATCTCTGGTCCTGAGAAACGTTTTCTTTTTGCTCAAAAGGCTCATTAACAAGTAAGTATTGGAGTTAAAGACAGGTAAGCCCAAGACAGATTTTTCCTCTTTTCATAACCAGAAAGATAGGAAAACAACTGAAAAGGGAAATTAAAAAGTAAAAGGTGAAATTATGGAAAGGAAAATAGTGAAGGATTGAAAGACAGGATAAACTTTGGTTTTCAGGGGAGAGAACACTGACATGGAGTAACTGAAGAGATGTGAGTGGTAGAAGCCAGGGCAGTAAGCCAAGGTACACTGGAAAACAGGCGACAAATGGCTCTTGCTCCTGTATTTTATATATATATATATATATATAATGGGCTTCCTGGTGGCTCAGAGGGTAAAGAGTCTGCCTGCAATGCAGGAGACCCAGGTCAGATCCCTAGGTGAGGAAGACCCCCTGGAGAAGGAAATGGCAACCCACTCCAGTATTCTTGCCTGGAGAATCCCAGGGACAGAGGAGCCTGGTGGGCTGCCCCGTCTATGGGGTCACACAGAGTTGGACACGACTGAAGCAACTTAACAGCAGCACACATATATACTATAGTGAAAGTGAAAGTGTTAGTCACTCAGTCATGTCCGACTCTGCAATTGCACAGACGATAGCTAGCCAGGCTCCACTGTCCATGGAATTCTCCAGGCAAGAATACTGGAATGGGTTACCATTCCTATCTCCAGGGGATCTTTCTGACCCAGGGATTGAACCCAGGTCTCCTGCATTGCAGGCAGATTCTTTACTGTCTGAGCCAGCAAGGAAGTCAGGTATTTATCTTTTCATTCCTAAAACACAGCTACTAAGACTCACAACTATAAAATCCATGAGACTGATGCTAAATTCAATGTCATGCTTTCAAGTGTTGAGCTCATTATTTTGCATTCTGCTTCTGCAGAATGAACAGCACCAATGCCCTCTGAGCCTGGACCTTGGGGATAACTGACTGACATCCGGATTCTAATTGGCCTCTTGTCACTTTTTATTTGCTCAACCATGTGTCTCCCTTCCTGCAGGGCTACAGAGCTGACGGAATGAGTTTTAATTTCAGAAACCAGGGTTAAGATAATGCAAGAATCAAACACGAACGTGGTTTTCTCTGTCATCATTTTTCATTCCCTTTCATATAAAATGAAGACATCATAGTTGATTGATGTGAACATCAATCAACTATTGATTGACACTAACAGCAGATTCATTGGAAGAGTCCCTGATGCTGGGAAAGATTGAGGGCAGAAGAAAAGGGCATCAGAGGATGAGATGGCTGGATGGCAACACCGATGCAATAGACATGGACTTGGGCAAACTTCAGGAGATGGTGAGGGACAGGGAGGCCTGGCGTACTGCAGCCCATAGGGTCACAAAGAGGTGGACATGACTGGGCGACTGAACAACAACAACCACAGTTAATTGGACCAGGTGCCTCCATCAGGACACTAGAGGCATTTGTGGAATCAAACAGCTTCACTGATCTCGAGATGCTCGTATGCCAACTATAATAAAAAAACAGTGCCTCCTGAAGCCTGATGCTCACCTGTGGGCAATGGCATACAACCAGGCGTGTTAGACCTGACAAGGCCTGGCAGGACCACTGGGTGGAGGCCTGTTTGACAGAGGCTGTCTGGCAGAGGCTGGCACCTCAAAACCTGCTCCCTGGGGTGGGAGCATCAGACCTGTGGTATAAATTAATGCCACTCAGATTCCACAGGAACAAGTTTCCTTCTCTTCGAGGCCAACCCAACTTCTATGGCCACCAGTCCAAGGTGGTACCTGCACACAGACTGAAAACACACCACAGTCTTCACCATCCCTGTTCTGATTTACGGAGATCGTTAAAAAGGAAGGAGAACTGAAGGGAAAACAATTTTGTAATCAAAATAATATCTTACTGTGAAAATTCATGCCTTTGTGTGTTGTTAATTTTACTCTCAAGCTTCTGCCCAGCATCAAGAGTGGATGAGTCAGCAAAACCAGCCCCAGCTTGGCCACCCTGTACGGCTTTGAAAGTCTATTCCATGATGGAAAATATCAAACTGACCTTGAAGTTAAGCACGGTGTGCTATAAATGGTGTTGTAAAAACTTCTAAGACAATAACAACGTTATACAGTCAACACGATACTGTCCACTGCAGACAAGTGGGCAATTATCCTAACGTAAAGCTCCCACCAAGCGTTATTTAGGGAATTAAAGCGTTCCAGAATCTGGTAAAGCTATGTGAAATATTTCCTCTTTTACAACCCTGATTCAAATAGGATTCAAGCACATTAGCAATTTGTCATCTCGGGCAAGATATGAAAAGCCTATCTCTTCAGCCACCTTGCTTTAATGTTAAACATTAAAACAGAGTAAATATTATTACAACCCTATGGATATGTCTTAAAGCAAGAATTGAACTCTCAGTAACATTTCACTGAAAAATAATTCGTGCTGTTTCTATAGCTCTTGAAAGTGTGAGAATTCTGTCAACTTCAGTATTAGAGACAAAGGATGCTTTTCACTTAGAGTTGATGATCTTTGACATAGTAAATTTTCTCATGATGATGGTTCAAGAAGTTTAAATTTTAAGAAACATACGAAATAAAAATGATCATGAATAAATATTTTAAATTCATATATGAAAAACAATTAAGCATACCCATATTTTTAGTTCATTTTTTGAGAATATTAAAAATATAACAAATATTCTTAACATTAACTCTCACTTTTATGTCATTTTAACTATCAATTTTTAGGTTTCCTAGTTTTAGGGTGAAATAAAGTAACCTTTTTATTATTCATTTGGTTTCAGTATTGTTTTGTTTTCGTACAAATTGCAAAGAGATTTCTTCAGAACAGCACCGTATTATGCAAAACAAGTTCAGTTTATTGAGGCACATTAAAACAAAACAATACTATTAATATCTTATTTGTCTCAGAAATCTTCTCAATTAATGACATACGGAAGAGAATAATCAGGAATTCTGAGCATATTTTCCATCTTTTCACATACAGTTTTGCAGAGGTGGAGGAAGAAGGAGATCATTTTCCTTTGTTAAGTCTTGGCATTAACAGAAAAGGGGAAAAGATCTCAGCCAGGTTACAGAATAAACTCTCAAAAAAAAAAAAGTACAGATGGCCGTATCTGTAGGGCAGAAAGAGAGATGCAGATGTAGAGAATGGACAGGTGAGCACAGGGCGGGACGAGGGGCATGGGATGAACTGAGAGCGTGGCGCAGACATATACACACTGCCCCGCGCAAAACGGACAGCTAGTGGGAGCTGCTGTGCAACACAGGGAGCTCAGCTCGGCGCTCTGTGACAACACAGAAGGGTGGGATGGGGGGTGGGAGGGAGACTCAAGAGGGAGGGGATATACGTGTACTTAGAGTTGATTCACTTTGTACAGCAGAAACTAACACAGCATTGTAAAGCAATCATGCTCCAATAATAAAGGAAAAAACCCACCAGAATGTCAATGAAAAATAGCACAGGGAACTCTACTCAACACTCTGTAATGGCCTATATGGGAAAAGAATCTAAAAAAGAGTGGATATATGTATACGTATAACTGATTCACTTTGTTGTACAGCAGAAACTAACACAACATTGTAATCATACGTATAAAAAAATAAGTCCAATGGACATCAATTTTCAACACCGCCTGCGTGTCTGTGACCACCCCCCATCACTTCCATGGAGGACAAAGTCAAGACTGAATGTGACTCTTTGCAGGAAAAGGGAGCTGGGTGTGGGGACAGCTGACTGCTCTGTGCCCACCGCGTTGAAGGCCTGGCTCTAGGGACAGGGGACAGACCTGGGTGGAAGGACGGGACCTGTGCCCCTGCGGCCAGGCTCACCACAGAGTACAGAAAGCTCAGTGACAGCAGTTCCTGCCACAGCTGCAGAGGGGACTGAGTATTCTTCACCCCTCTCCCTGCCTTACAGAAAAGCAGCCAGAAAATGTAATGCTCACAACTAAACAGGTCTTTTCACATTAAATCTCCCCAACAAAGACAACCCCTGACAATTGAGGGTTATCCTAGGGAACCAGGTATGAATGCCTCCAAGCACACAGATACTAGCGACTGCCTCTGTGATGTGACTGCCTTTGAATAGAGCAAGGCTACCTCTCTCACCATCTTGCATCATTAAAAACACAGGTAGTCATCGCCTTGCAGGCTCCACTGTTTCTTCAGAGACTGGGAAAGGACAGACAGCAACTATTTGCTTTCAGATTTTGATGTTTGAGAGATGTTTGATGATTTTTTCTTTATAATTTTTAAACTATCCAAAATCTGGAAATGCTAGTTACTGATCTTAATATTTAAAGTTTTGAAAACACATGGCTATCTCAGAACAGAACCCATAGATTTTAAATCAGACAACACATGAATTCATAGAGAATAACAGAATAAGACCAGGATTTTATAACATGAAGAATTACCATTTGATAAAGAATTTCTGATCCTACTAGAATAAATAATTGCTGGTTACTAGCTACACTGTCATAATTCAAATAATAATGTTCTATAGATAATTCATTTTTATCATACAGTATTATAAATATGTGAAGATTGATATTTCACTAATAAAAATATATTCTTTATATAAAAGACCCAAAGAAATGGAATATGCACAAGTTTGAAGTCTCAGAAGAATTTTCCAGTGGAAAGACAAGAACCTATTGATATATGACTTCCTATATGACTGCAAAACAGTGACATCTTCAAAGGGTGCAATTTGAGTAAAGAAACCTATTTTATAACCAGGCCTGTATTTATAATGAGAAAAGTTACTCAGTATCTTTTATAGACCCATAAGATCTGGGAAAACTAAAAGGAAAAAATATGCAAAACCCTGTTTAGGAAATCTGCCTATTTCTAAGAAAACCAAAAAACAGACAAGGCCCATAACAGCACTCCATATGCTTGTAGCTGAACTCATTTATTTCAACTGCTGATTGTCAGCAAGGCAAGTACTCCTAAACTTATCTGCAAAAAAGTAATTCTGGTGTCAGTTCACACATGCAGACAGCCTCCACGCGGGGACATGGCACTCAGGCATCTGCATTCCTAGGACGTGGCCGAGGCTGGGTTCAGTCTCCAGGAGTCTGCCTGTAAACAGACTCTCTTACCTCCAGGTTGAGCTGACTGACTGAGAAAAAGGATTTCATTTTGTATAAATCTATGACAATCTATCTTTTTAAACAGTCACCACTAATAATCAACTCGCAGAGGTCTACAGCACTATAACCAGAGTGATGATAAGATATAAAGCAATGCCAATAACATTGGCCAAGTATAAATGTTTCCAAATATTGAGATAGCTGTGCTTACAGTGGCAAATCTTACCTTGAAGATTGATTAATTAATTACTAATTTTAATGTAGGATGAAATATACCAGGCCAGAGTCATGTGTGCTGAATTCCATTCATCCTTAAATCTCTGGTTCCACATTTGTTTGGCTATAAATACATCTTATGTTCTACCATTTTTCAATCCCTAAGAAAATACGATACACATTTGCAAATTCCTGCTTTTCTTGTATCCTATGGCATTATTATTTTTGCTGTTTGATACCCATTGAACATAATTTACACTGAAGAGCTTACTTTAAAACATTAATATAGTTTTGATCCACTATTAATGTTATAAGGGAAGGAGGGCAGTGAGGTGAATGGTTAGGACTAGGAGCAGAAACTGTCCAAGAACACTACCTCTTGTGCATGAGAAGCTTAAACACTTTCCAGTAATTCCAAGAATCACTGGCCACAGCTAGACCAGAGGGAGTCAAGTCACATGCTCACATTGCCCTCGGTCAGTGAGGGCGTCCTTACTGACCCTTGGTCCACTGAGGACCTGGAACTCACTGCCCTCACTGCCCCAGGGGATGGAACCCTGCCTGGGGTGAAACAGAATGGTCCCTGGAGGAAAGATGACTTCTTTCAAAATAACGACTGATTGATACAGTGTCATTTGTTCAACAAATATCCCCTGAGCGTGTGCTGTGCGTATACTTGTGCGTATACTTGTGCGTGTGAGGAGCTGTATACTTCCAGTGGAGAAAAGGGGATGGAGGGAAGGAGAGAGAAAAGGGGGGCAGTTTCCAGGAAATGTGGTGTCTCTAATCAAAATAAATATGACACGCAAAAGTTCACTCGTGTGATTGTTCAGGATGATGATTATTTTTAAATTACATTTCAATGACTATAAATATTTGTTCATGCCCTACTTACTTCTAAAAAAGAATTTCTGAAATCAATAAAGGTAAAACCTGAAAAGGAGAAAACTGCTCACAAATCTACCAACTAAAATACATCAAAAATATTTTCACATTCCTGATTTGCTTCTATTCGTTCTTTCTATGTACTCACAAGTTTTGTACAGCTGTATGGTAACTATAACAATTAGCCAAGTTGTTTCAGAAAACAGCTTTGTAACATTTCACACATTTTTATTTTGTCAAAATTTTCATAAAAACTGCCATTCAAATGTATACAGGTTTGTGTCTATTTTAGGAACACTAGAATCTGAGGCCAATCACCTCATTTTGATGAAAAACTTAAAATGGAAGAAGCAGTTATGTTGAAACTACATGACCCAAAGGAAGTAAGACATATAGTAAGGAGCTATTATTTCTTTAAAGTCACTTAAGTTTTGAACACACAAAGTCCTGTTTTTCAAGTCAATTTGTTTTAGTACCAAGATTTTTATCCTCTCTTGTTTCAGCTCATGACCCACTTTCAAACCACTTCTGAGTTATTAATTCAAAATGGTCTCTTGCCAGTCACTAAAACTCTTAATTTATGCAAGACAAAAGGAATTTTTCCTTAGAGGAATTTAGTTTCGCTTATGAAGCTTTCATCATCAAGCAAATGAGAAAGTATAAACTTTATCAAAAGCCCTGAGGCAAAATCAGATACAGTCACTTTAAAAAAAAAAAAAAAGGAGAGAGAGAGAAAGCAGAAGGCAGCAGATCTATTCAGTTTAAAAAGTATTACTTGCTAGAAAAAACCACAACGGCAATAAATCAATCTAAGAATCATTACTTCATTTCAGCCAGGCAATCCATCTGCCAGTGTTCTAACACTGTGGTACTTTTAGTTGAGATCTTACCTTATCCCATGTAACTGTCGGCTGTGGTTCTCCCTGAGCCTGACTTGACATGTCCACATTCTTTCCAACTTTACACATGTGTCCGTTAATAATTGAGTAAACACTAGGACAGCTTCAGAAACAACCCCAAATAATGTCATGTGATATCATATTTGTCAATACGTGCCAGTCAAGTCGAGAAGTTCAAGCAGCATAAATCTGGGGACTGTGTTGGTCAATCACGAAAGTTTTTTTTTTTTTAAATCAATGACTTTGACATCTAAGAGAATAATAAACATCAAACCCAGGGTAGTGGTAATAATGCTAGAAGTGAGAGCAAAGAAAAAGCAAGTAGAATGCACAGCCTTTAATCATGTTTGTATATTTATTTCTTAGCTGAGAAGTGGATACAAGGATTTTCATTATTCTTTCTCAGCATCTTTTTTATCTTTGAAATAAGGGTATATGGTAACATCAAAAATTTATCGCTGGCTAGGATAAAAAGATTTAATCTTACTTCATTTCCATAAAAAATACAAATTACCATGACTCACTTAATAATGAAATAGATAGCTGAAATAGTCCAGTTGCTACTTAGGAAATCAAATTTGTAATTTTTCAAACACCCAAAAAATAAATCTCCAGGAAAATCTTTTTACTGGAGAATTTTACCCAACAATTTAAAATGAATGATATATATGGTTGAGTACCTTTTATGTCCACCTGAAGCTATCACAATATTGTTAATTGCCTATACTCCAATACAAACTAAAAAGTTTAAAAATAAATAAATAAAAAGAATGAATATTGATTCTATACAATCTCAGCTAGAAAATAAAAGAGAAAGGCATCTTCCAACTTTTTTGAGGACATGAAGACAGGAAGAAAAATAAGCAGAAAAAGAAGATACAGAACCAGTACTTCTCATGAGTGCAGACACAAAATTTATTAGCATAGTGCATTATTCTTTCATAAGAAAGAATAATGAAAATCCTTGTATCCACTACTCAGCTAAGAAATAGGTATACAAATATAAAATCCATTAATTGAAAAAGATTTATACACTATGACCAAGAGATTCTATTTATTTGCAAGTGATATTATTGTCTGTGTAGAAAATCCTAAGAAACCTATAAAAATACTTCAAAGTGAGCTCAGCAAGATTGCAGGATAGACGATAAATGTAAAGGAAAAATCAACTGCATGTGTATATTCAAGCAATGTGATATGGACACAGACATTTTAAAATAATACCATTTACAAGTGTTTAAAACATTAAAATATTTAGGCAATATATAAATCTAACAAAACATATATAGAAATTATTTGCTGAAAACTGAAAAATGCTAATGTAAGAAATCAAAGGCTAAACAAATAAAGAGACATATTTTCAAGGCTTGGAAGTCTCAAGATAATAAAGAAGTCATTTCTCCATAAGTTGATACTAGGTTTAACACAATTCCTATCAAAATTTTAGCAAGACATTATTTGAAGAATAGACAAGATTATTCTAAAATGTATATGGAAATGCAAAGGAACTGGAAGAGGTAAACAATTTTGACCAAGAAGAATAGAGTGAGAGGAACCAGCCCACGAGATTTTAAGACCGATTCTATAGCTGCAGTGATCAACACTGCATGGTATTGGTGAATGGTAGACACAGACATGTATGTCAATGGAACAGAGTAAAGAACCACACAAATATGCCCAACTGGTTTTGACAAAGGTACTAAAACAACTCCATGGACGCCTTTTCAACAATGATGCTGGAGTGACTGGGTATCCATAAGCAAAATAATGAACAGCAAAGTAAGTCTCACCCCTTACACAAAAATTAACTCAAAAAGGACAAAAAAACTTAAATATAAAACAGAAAACTTTTAGAAAAAAAAATAGGAGAAATCATTGGAATCTAGGGCCAGGCAAACACTTTGCATTAAGATCACAATTCACCAAAGAGAAAAACGATAAAAGTGGACTTCACCAAAATTAAAACCTTTTGTGCAGGGCAGAAGAAGATGAGGGAGGAGGAGGATGGTGA
>NW_011494680.1:7202411-7263890 GCF_000754665.1 Bison bison bison
GGGAGATTGCCAGCCTCCCCACAAATACATCAAAAACTCATCAAGATATGGAACAACTACAAAGCAACGTCTAGGCAACAGCAGAAGACCCCAGGCCTCCAGGGGCACAGGCTAAGCTCCCTGAAATGAGGTGGGAGAGAGGATGGAGATAGAAAAAGGGAAAACATGGAGAATTTCTGGAAAGCAGCTTGTGCCCTGAGGGAAGGAGGGAGTCCTGAAACACGAGTTCGCATGAACAGGGAAGCTCCCTTGCAGGCAGACCCAAGGGGGAGCTGTGGAATCTTGGAAAACCAAACAAAGCAGGGCTTAAAGGGCGGAAAACAGAGAAAGCTGCACTTCTCAGCCCGTTAATAGCTCACAGACTGGCCCCAACCAGACGGCAGGCTCGGGAAACCGAGAGTGGGGAGGCATATAAACCTCGCCAGCACACACAACCCTTGCGGTGCAAAGGGCCGACCAGGGGTGTCGAGAGGGGAACACACTAGCCCCACGACAAAAAGGGCAGGCCAGTGAGACGAAACAAGTGCACACAAGCCTCCCCGACGCAGAGGGCACAGTTGGGGAGCTGAGAAAAGATCCACCCAAGACCCTACCTAGCAGGCTTCAGCTAGCAGTGCAGGGCAGAACAGAAGCACCGGTAATGATCCCAGAGACAAGTGGGGGGCTGGCAGCTGTGAAGATATGCTGAGAGGGCCACTTTGAAGTGGCCACAGAGATTGACGTGTCTAACACTGCCAAAACCAGAAGGACTACCCAAAGACATACTGAACCCATAGACACCAGAAAACCTACTATTGGACACTGAGCTGCTCTTCAGAGAGATGAGATCCAGCTCCATCAACCAGAACACAGGCACAAGCTCCCCCAACCAGGAAAACAACACGGGACAGCAACCCAACCCCATCAACACGGGCAGACTCCACAACCAAGAACTACGACTTTGAGAACTTTTCATTTTTATTTTTTTAATAAATCACACTGTTTATTCCCCAACATATTTCCACCTTCACATTAGCCTTTTGTAGTGCTGTGGAGTCTTTTGTGGAGCTCTTTGTGTCTCTTGTCAAAAGATAATTCATTTTAAGATTTTTTTTTCTTTTTTTCACCTTTTTTTTTTGATGAGTTCTTTGATTTTGTTTTTTTATATATTCATCTGTTTTTCCTATAGTTCTTTACTGGCTGTAGCTATTCATGAATATATATAAATCTTTTTCACATACGTCTATTTATCTTTGCTTTTTTATTTTTTCTTTTCTCTATTTTTTTACCCACTTTTTCAACCCTCATTTTCTCTGTTCCCTCCCTTCTCCTCTTTTTTTCCCCTCTTTTTGTCTTCTCCCTTGTTTCCTTCACTGTTTCTTTTTTCACCATATAAGTTAAATTGTTGAGCTCTCTTTGCTGTATTCCCCAGTTGGCACTCTGCTCATTCTCAGATTTCCAGATTAGGCATTAGCTAGCTCTGCTGTTAATTGGCCAATATCATTTTTGGTTTCCCTTGCTCACCAAGTCAGGAGAAGGCAATGGCACCCTACTCCAGTACCTTCGCCTGGAAAATCCCACGGATGGAGGAGGCTGGTGGGCCGCAGTCCATGGGGTCAATAACAGTCGGACACGACTGAGCGACTTCACTTTCACTTTTCACTTTCATGCATTGGAGAAGGAAATGGCCACCCACTCCAGTGTTCTTGCCTGGAGAATCCCATGGACAGAGGAGCCTGGTGGGCTGCCGTCTATGAGGTTGCACAGAGTCGGACATGGCTGAAGCGACTCAGTAGCAGCAGCAGTTCACCAAGTCAGTGTCCTGTACTCCTTTCTTTAGAACACTTTGGTTATAACTGTATGTGTGTAAGTATGTGTATGTGTCCCATTATGTCTATAATTACCTGCTTGATCTGCTTGATTTCCTCCCATTAGAACACAGACACAAGTCACCCCTAACAAGAAATCAACACAAACCACTCAATCAACCTTTCCCTCCAAGGGCAAAAACCAAAAGGAAGAAGGAATACAACACTAAAGCCTGGAAAAATGAGACCTCAAGAGGAGGAAGTTAAGGAAAAAAAAATATGAAAAGACAGAGAAATACAGCACAAATGAAAGAACAAGATAGAAACTCACAAGACCAAATAAAGAGGAAATAAGTAACTTATCTGGAAAAGAATTCAGAATAATTTGGAGTAAAGATGCTCCAAAGACTTGAAAATAGAATGGAGAAAATGTAAGAACTATTTAACACAGTTAATATAATCACAAAGAACATAGAAGAAATAAACAATAAGCAAACAGAGATGAATAACACAATTACTGAAATTTAAAATACTCTAGAAGGCAATGGCACCCCACTCCAGTACTCTTGCCTGGAAAATCCCATGGGCAGAGAAGCCTGGTAGGCTGCAGTCCATGGGGTCGCTAAGAGTCAGACACAACTGAGCGACTTCACTTTCACTTTTCACTTTCCTGCATTGGAGAATGCAGGAGAAGAAAATGGCAACCCACTCCAGTGTTCTTGCCTGGAGAATCCCAGGGACGGGGGAGCCTGGTGGGCTGCTGTCTATGGGGTCGCACAGAGTCGGACACGGCTGAAGCGACTTAGCAGCAGCAGCAGCAGAAGGAACCAATAGCAGAATAACTGAGGTTATTCCTCTGAATGAGGAGTGAGCAGGAAGAGAGAATGGTGGAAATAACTGCTGAAGAGCAGAATAAAGGGAAAAGAATTGAGGATAGCCTCAGAGACCTTTAGGACAATATTAAATGCACCAACATTCGAGTTATGGGGGTCCCAGAGGAAGAAGAAAAAAACAAAGGCACTGAGAAAAAATTTGAAGAAATTATAGTTGAAAAGTTCTGCAACATATGAAAGGAAATAGTCAATCAAGTCCAAGAAGTGCAGACAGTCCCTTACAGGATAAACCCAAGGAGAAACACATCAAGACACATATTAATCAAGCTAACAGAAGGAAAAAAGAACAAGTAGCATACAAGGGAAAACCCATACAATTAATAGCAGATCTTTCAGCAGAAACTCTGAAGACCAGGAGGGAATGGCAGGATATATTTAAAGTACTGAAACAGAAAAATCTGCAACAAAGATTACTATACCCAGCAAAGATCTCATTCAAAATTGATGGAGAAATCAAAAGTTTTACAGACAAGCAGAAGTTAAGAGAATTTAACACCACCAAACCAGGCTTACAATAAATACTAAAGGGACATATATAGCCAGTAAACACAAGAGAAAGGAAAGACCTACAAAAACAAAGCCAAAACAATCAAGAAAATGCCAATAGGAACATATGTATCAATAATTACCTTAAATGTAAATGTATAGAATGCACCAACCAAAAGATATAGACTGACTGAATGGATAAAAAAAAGCAAGACCCATATATATATTGTCTACAAGAGACCCACTTCAGACCTAGAGACACATACAGACTGAAAGTAAGAGGATGGGAAAGGATATTCCATGTGAAAAAGTCAGAGTGGCAATCCTTATTTCAGAATAAATAAACTTTAAAATAAAGAATATTATAAGAGACAAAGAAGGACACTACATAATGATCAAGGGATCAATCCAAGAAGATATAACAATTGTAAATATGCACCCAACATAGGAGCACCTCAATACATAAGGCAAACATTAACAGGCATAAGAGGGGAAATCGAAAGTAAAATAGTCATGGAAGGGGACTTTAACACCCCACTTACACCAACGGAAAAATCATTAAAACAGAGAATCAATAAGGAAACACAAACCTTAAATGAAACATTAGGCCAAAAGGATCTAATTTATATCTTCAGGACTTTCCATCCAAATGCAGAAGAATATATTTTCTTCTCAAGTGCACACGGAACATTCTCCAGGATAGACCACATCTTGGGCCACAAATCAAGCCTCAATAAATTTCAGAAAATCTTATCAAGCATCTTCTCTGATGATGACACTATGAGACTAGATATCAACTCCAGGGAAAAAACTGCAAAAAAACACAAATTCATGGAGATTAAACAATACATTACTAAATAACAAAGAGGTTACTAAAGAAATAAAAGAAATCAAAAGATTCCTAGAAACAAATGTCAATAAAAACACAACGACCCAAAACCTATGGGATTCAGCAAAAGCAGTTCTAAGAGGGAAGTTTATAATGATACAATCCTACCTCAAGAAACAAGAAAAGCATTGAATAGACAACCTAACTCTACATCTAACGCAACTGGAAAGAGAAGAACCAAAAACAAAAAACAAAAACAAAAAAACCTAAAGTCAACAGAAGGAAAGAAATCAAAAAGATAAGAGCAGAAATAAATGAAAAAGAAATGAAGGAAACAATAGCAAAGATTAATAAAACTAAAAGTTGGTTCTTTGGAAGATAAAGTTGAAAAACCACTAGCCAGACTCATCAAGAAAAAAAGGGAGAAAATCAAATCAACAAAATTAAAAATGAAAAAAGAGAGGTTACAATAGACAACATGGAAAGACAAAGGATCATAAGAGAATATTATGAGCAACTATATGCTAATAAAATGGACAACCTGGAGGAAATGGACAGATTCTTAGAAAAGTCCAACCTCCCAAGTCTAAATCAGGAAGAAATAGAAGTAATGAACAGGCCAATTACAAACATTGAAATCAAAACTGTGATAAAAAACCTCCCAAAAAACAATAGCCCAGGGCCAGATGGCTTCACAGAGGAATTCTATCAAACATATAGAGAAGAACTAAGTCTTGTTTTTCTGAAACTCTTCCAAAAAATTGCAAAGGAAGGAACACTTGAAAACTCATTCTACAAGGCCACAATCACCCTGATACCAAAACCAAGCAAAGACAACACGAAAAAAGAAAATTACAGACCAATATCACTGAGGAACATAGATACAAAAATCTTCAACAAAAGTCTAGCAAACAGAATTTAACAACACATTAAAAGGCTCATACATCATTATCAAGTCAGATTTATTCCAAGGATGCAAGGATTCTTCAATATATGCAAATCAATCAATGTGATACACCATATTAACAAATTGAAAGATAAAAACCATATAATAATCTCAATAGATGCAGAAAAAAAGCCTTTGACGAAATTCAGCGCCCATTTATGACTACAACTCTTCAAAAAATGGGCATAGAAGGAACTTATTTCAACACAGTAAAGACCATATATGATATGATAAGCCCATAGCAAACATTATTCTCAATGGTGAAAACTAAAAGCATTCCTTCTAATATCAGGAACAAGACAAGGGTGCCCACTCTCACCACTATTATTCAACATAGTCCTAGCTATAGCAATTAGAGAAGAAGAAGAAATAAAAGGAATCCAGTTCAAAAAAGAAGAAATAGAACTCTCACTGTTTGCAGATGACATGATACTATACATAAAAAAAAAAAAAACTATCAGAAAATTACTAGAGCTAATCAGTGAATTCAGCAAAGTCACAGGATACAAAATCAGTACATGGAAATCTCTTGCATTCCTATACACAAACAATGAAAAATCAGAAAGTGAAATTCAGGAATCAATCCCATTCACCATTGCAACAAAAAGAATAAAATATCTAGGAATAAACCTACTTAAGGAGACATAAGACCTGTATATGGAAAATTATAAGACATTGATGAAAGAAATCAAAGATGATATAAACAGATGGAGAGCTATTCCATGTTCCTGGGTAGGAAGAATCAATATTGTGAAAATGGCTATACTACCAAATGCAATCTACAGATTCGATGTGATCCCTATCAAATTACCAATGGCATTTTTCACAGAACTAAAACAAAAAAATTTCACAACTCATATGGAGATACAAAAGACCCCAAATAGCCAAATCAGTCTTGAGAAAGAAGAATGGAGCTCGAGGATTCAACCATCCTGACTTCAGACTATACTACAAAGCTACAGCCATCAAGTCAGTATGATACTGGCAGAAAAACAGAAATATAGACCAATGGAATGAGATAGAGAGCCCAGAGATAAACCCATGCAACTATGGGTACCTTAGTTTTGACAAAGGAGGCAAGAATATACAATGGGGCAAAGACAGCCTCTTCAATAATTGGTGCTGGTAAAACTGGACAGCTATATCCAAAAGAATGAAATTAGAACACTTCCTAATGCCATACACAAAGATAAACTCAGAATGGATTAAAGACCTAAATATAAGACCAGAAATTATAAAACTCTTAGAGGAAAACATAGGCAGAACACTCAGTGACATAAATCAAAACAAGATCTTCTATGACCCATCTTGCAGAGTAATGGAAATAAAAATAAGAGTAAACAAGTGGGACCTAATTAAACCAAAAACTTTTGCACAGCAAAGGAAACTACAAATAAGATGAAAAGACAACCCTCAGAATGGGAGAAAATAAGACCAAATGAAACAACTGAAAAAGAAATAATTTCCAAAATATACAAGCAGCTCATACAACTCAATACCAGAAAAACAAAAAACCCAATTAAAAAGCAGGGAAAAGTCCTAAACAGACATTTCTCCAAAAAAGACATACAGGTGGCTAACAAACACACGAAAAAAATACTCAAAATCACTTATTATTAGAGAAAAGAAAATCAAAACTACAATGAGATATCACCTCACACCAGTGAGAATGGCCATCATCAAAAAGTCTACAAATAATAAATGTTGGAGAGGGTATGGAAAAAAGGAAGCCTCTTGCTTGCTGGTGGGAATGTAAATTGATACAGCCATTATGGAGAACGGTAGGGAAATTCCTTAAAAAGCTAAGAATAAAACCACCCCCAGCAATCCCACTCATAGGCATATATCCTGCTGCTGCTGCTGCTAAGTCACTTCAGTCGTGTCCAACTCTGTGCAACCCCATAGACGTCAGCCCACCAGGCTCCGCCGTCCCTGGGATTCTCCAGGCAAGAACACTGGAGTGGGTTGCCATTTCCTTCTCCAATGCATGAAAGTGAAAAGTGAAAGTGAAGTCACTCAGTCATGTCTGACTCTTCACGACCCCATGGACTGCAGCCCACCAGGCTCCTCCGTCCATGGGATTTTCTAGGCAAAAGTACTAGAGTGGGGTGCCATTGCCATATATCCTGAGGAAACCAAAATTGAAAAAGACACATGTACCCCAGTGTTTGTTGCAGCATTATTTACAGTAACTAGAACATGGAAGCAACCTAGATGTCCATCAACAAATGAATGGATAAAGAAGCTGTGGTGTGTGTACACAATGGAATACTACTCAGCCATAAAAAGGAACACATTTGAGTCAGTTCTAATGAGGTGGACGAACCTAGAGCCTATTATGCCGAGTGAAATAAGTCAGAAAGACAAATATAAATATCATATACAGACACATATATATGGGATCTAAAAATATGATACTCATGGATTAATTTTCAAGGCAGCAATGGAGAAATAGACATAGCAAACAGACTTATGGACACGGGGAGAGGGGAGGAGAGAGAGGGCGAGATGTATGGAGAGAGTACTATGCAAGTTTACATTACTATATGTAAAACAGATAGCTAATGGGAATTTTCTATATGACTCAGGGAACTCAAACAGGGGCTGTGTGACAATCTAGAAGGGTGGGATGGGGAGGAAGATGGGAGGGAGGTTCGGAAGGGAGCGGACATGGGTGTACCTGTAACTGCTTCTTGTTGATGTATGACAGCAAACCACAAAATTCTGTATAACAATTATCCTTCAATTAAAGAAAAAATGTTCAATTTAAAAATACTTTTGTGTTGTGATTGATAGACCTTGTTAAGAGGATGAAAAGACAAGTTACCAACTAAGAGAAAATGTCTGCCAACCACGTGCACAACAAAAAGTTAGTATCTAGAATATACAAAGAAACCTTAAAATTCAACAGTAAAAGACCAAACAGTTTACATAGAAAATGGACAAAAGGTATGACCTTGCAATGAACAGACTATTCAGATGACAAATAGGCACAAAAAATGCTCAACATTCCACCCAGTCACTAGGGAAACCAGAAAAAATACATATCTGGTTTGCAAGCAGAAAAGCAGTCATTGATAAGAAGGAATTATTCCTAAATCTTATGGGAGCTGCTCATATGATTGAATACTCGCAGTTGTTATTTATTTAAATGTCTACTTAAATGATAGACCTTTAAACACAAATCATAATTGAATCATTGACAAAATTTCCTACAGACTCTCACACAGTAAAATTTAAAATAATTTGCCCTATTTATTTCAGAAAGAACAAACATGCTCCTTAAGATGAATGAATGTCCATCCATCCAACAAATGATAGGATCCTTTTGAATAAATCACATTCAAGTCAAATTCTAAGGATTTCCAAATATTTAGATCTTTTACACTTGAATTTTTTTGTGAATAGCCAATAGCTACATAAACAGTTTTAACATTTGTTCATGACTCCTGAATTAATATAGAAAATAAACCCACAGGGGCCATTTAACAAGGACTCTATGATCAATAATAATATCTAAGTGATGACTTTCCCAAAGAACTTTCTGAGATGACCTGAGAGATCCCTTGTCTTTGTTGCTCCATCACCCCACAATCCCTGCCACTCCTTGCTCTTGCACACCCTCTGGAAATACAAGAAAATGACAAGATAAATAATATTTAGCAAAGTGTACTTGTTTCAGGTTTCACCTTGTGTGCAGGTAATAAACTTTTTAAAAATCTCCAATTCTGATGGCAAACAAGAGTCTCAGGTCCCAACTCCATGAAAGCCCCTGGGAATGCCTGCAAGATATTAGGAATCAGGTCCCAGAAGAGCCGACATGGTCCCTGCTCCACGGATGAAGGAATTCAGGCCTGGGGAGGCTGGGGAACAACCCTCACAGCTAATCCACAGCAGAGACAGTGTGAGAATCTAGGTCACTCAACTCCCGGCCTGCTGCTCTTTCCGGAACATTACACTCGCTCTTAGAATTACCAGGAATCACTTCCAATGAACAAAAATATTTATACAGTAAAAAGTGGATTAATGACACAATGAAAGTAGGTGGTAAGTAGTCATCTAGTCAAGGCAATTGGGAAATGCAATTTCAACTTTTTAATGGTAACTAAAACTCGCAATAAGCCAAGTCAGGATGAAATTCTCATTAGTCAATGTGGTCTCATACACAAAAATTTTTTTTTAATTTCCTGGACTCTACATCCTACCAAAAAAAAACACTAAAATGACCAACTTGCTACGTCATTGAAGAAATTTTGATATAATGGTGAGAAAATCCAAAAGATCTAAACATGGAAAGCAAGAAGTATGGGCTGGAGGAATTCAACTGGAATGGTGTGCTGACAATTCTGGGTCTTTTCCCCTCATGATGGTGGCCAGGAGCTCACCCTCAGTGCTATTTTATTAAAACTCACTCATTCAGTGGATTTTACAAAATACCATGATGCCTCTCCCAGAAGAGTATTTTTACTATTCACACTGTTGATGACTATAGGCTTGTTCACAAAAGTGCCCACACTAGGATTCACACCTCTCTTTGAAGCTCTTTTAATTTTGATTTTATCTTGTGCTCAGCCAGTCTAGGGAATGAAATTCATCTTTGGGTAATTGTGATCTTGGCTTAAAAGGACATTAAAAGAACTAAAGAAAGTAGATAGAACATCTGTTAGGATGACACAAAAAGGGTACATCTTAAAATATTTAGTCTATGCACCAGCCAAATAAAAGAATCCTCTTTTATAACTGTAGTGAATGATTAATGGGCCATTTCAAGGCCAATTAAAAATCTCGATACACAGATCTGCAAGCAATACAAGTGCACGGCTGCAAGAGACAGAAGATAAGCAGATGGCAATTTCAGTGCCAACTGACGGGCAGAAAGAAACCGTTAGCATATTGTAGCTTGAAAAATGAACAGGACCAGAAAGGTGATCAGAGTTCAGTTAGACATCAGCTGATGCAGATGAGCAAACAGAAAAAAAAAGAAAACACAGAAACTAATGCAAGAAAGTAAGAAGGGAAAGGACTAGCTGGGTATGAAACGAAGGAACCAGTCACAGGACAGATATCTAAACGGGCACCTTGCTTCCCAAAAGCACCCATTAAATACAAAATAATGCAAGTGAAACAAAAGCCGGCACCATTCCTCCAGAAGGATTTTTCAGTCTCGACACATTGGAAGTCTGAAAATAATGTCTGGGTCTTTTGAAAGTAATTTCCCCCAGGAGTTATCAGGAAAAAAATTCATTTCTGTACCTTCTTTTCAGAGCACAGAAAAGGTTTTCATGACATTAACATTTCTAGGAGAAAAACAATTCTTTACTCAAATATGTCAATGGAAACAAGAAATTATTGATCTATTGCTACTTACGGTGTGAATTAATCACTCAGTCATGTCTAGCTCTTTGCGACCCCATGGACTGTAGTCCGCCAGGCTCCTGTCCACGGAAATCTCCAGGCAAGAATACCAGAGTGGGTAGCCATTCTGTTCTCCAAAGAATCTTCCTGACCCAGGGATTGAACCCAGGTCTCCCGCACTGCAGGCAGATTCTTTACTGCTGAGCCACCAGACAACTGGTGCTTTGAGAAACAGTTCAGTGCAGAAAACACTGACTGGTGAGTTGACTCAGGCTGGCTGTAGTACTGCACCTGGGGTGTGGGCGTGAAGCTGGGTTACAGGAGCTACTTTGTGGCCAAGAAGCAACTACTATGAGGAGGAAAAAGAGGCCAACATGAAAGGGACTGAATAAGGAAAAGATATCACTGCACCTTGAGTAATGCAGCAACTCTAAGCAGACTTACCCAGCACTATGAGGGGCATATGAATAAACCATACACATGCACACACACCATGCATTAAGCCATCTAAGCAAGTTCTCAGTTACTCTCAGCCAAACATATTGCAAACTGATTCACCAAGTATTCTCGAAAACACGTAAGTTTCAATTTCCATATAAGGTGTAGATTGATTCATGAATGGAGTTTCACCTTTTCTGGGAATTTCAAGCAGAAATTAAAGACTTATTATGGTGTTAAAGGGCTTTCCAGGTGGCACTAGTTGTACAGGACCCACCTGCCAACATAGGGGACATAAGAAATGTGGGTTCAAGCCCTGGATCGGGAAACAGTTCCTGGAGGAGGGCATGAAAACCCACTCCAGTATTCTTGCCTGGAGAATCCCACAGACAGAGGAGCCTAGTAGGCTATAGTCCATGGAATTGCAAAAAGTTGGACACAATTGAACACAGCATGCACACTAGCAGACAGAGTGTTAAAATGCCTAATTTGGGGGTCTAAATTTGGGGGAACCCTTAATTCCTGAGACGAATACACCGAAGAGTAGAGATATATTGACTTAACCTATTTCAGCAATAAAAACTTAATGGATTTTGACAATATTAATGCCTTATGCATGTTAGTAAACTGATGGATACTGGACAGAGATGAAGATCACAAAGACCTTCCCTCACATGCTCCCGCTGCAGCCACAGGGACACAGGACAGGACTCGGAGCCTGTAAGACTACAGTACTGCTTGGCCATCAGTACGTTAGGCTTCAGTGTAAGCTGCTGCAGAGAAATAAAGGGCCAGCAGAAGGGAAGGGAGAGCACAGAGAAAGCTACTAATAACCCAGGTAGAAAGGCTTGGACGTGAGTGCCTGACACCAGAGGCAGAAAGGAAGACGATCTGATATGTGTCAGAATTAAACGTCTAAGGACTTGATGAAGAAAAGGTAGCTGAGAGGATGATTGCCTTTTAAAAAGTTATTGATCCTTCTTCATTAAACCAAATATGCTTTCTGGCATATTTTCAAGGAAAAAATAAAAAGCCACTAAGTAAATTCTACTTACACAAACCTGAGTGTTTTTACATCAGACACTTTATCTTTAAAATTATCTCTCCCCCTCATTGCTTCTTAGCCTTTTGGCCAAGATCAAATGCAATATCTGTTCTTAATCAGCTTAAAATTATCTCTCCTTCCCTGGTGGCTCAGACAGTAAAGAATCTGCCTGGAAGGCAGGAGACCCAGGTTTGATCCCTGGGTTGGGAAGATTCCCCTGGAGAAAGGAATGGCAACCCACTCTAGTATTCTTGCCTGGAGAATTCCATGGACAGAGGAGCCTGGCAGGCTACCGTCCATGGGGTTGCAAAGAGTCAGACACAGCTGAACGACCAACACTTCCCTTTGCTTAGGTTGACACAGTTTTCTTCATGTACTCTTTCTCCCCTCCTAGCACGGAAGTGTTATTCTCTTTTTATTTTTTAGTATCTTACCATAATTTTTAGGAAGCCATCCTGAGTTACCAAAATCCAGAGTTAGTATCACTCTCCACCACAGAAAAGGGGCGTGGTGATGATTTAGTGATGTCCTGGATGGCATCACCGACTTGATGGATGTGAATCTGAGTGAACTCCGGGTGTTGGTGATGGACAAGGAGGCCTGGCGTGCTGCAATTCATGGGGTCGCAAAGCGTTGGACACGACTGAGCGACTGAACTGAACTGAACTGAACTCTGTCCTGACAGTGTTTCCTTTGGTGGTCTGACTGTTCACGTCTCGCTGGCTTAAACTTGATCAGTGCTTGTTCATTCATATTTATCAACGTGTTTAAAAATGCTCTGCTTCCACTTCCACCTTTGCTTCCTGCATATCATATCTTCTTCTGGACTCAGTTTCCTACTTTCTGAGACACTATTTCTAGTACTTGTAGCACATACCCCTAAGCTAATGAACTGACAGTGTAGCTTATGAATGAATTAGGTAGCTTCTAATGAATTGACAGTTTTTTTTTTTTTTTTCCACTTGCTTATGTTAAACAGATATTTACTCAAAGTAATTGCTATGGCTTCCCTGGTGGCTCGGTGGTAAAGAATCTGTCTACCAATGCAGAAGACTTGTGTTTGATCCCTAAGTCAGGAAGATCCCCTGGAGAAGGAAATGGCAACCCACCCCAGTATTCTTGCCTGGGAAATTCCATGGACGGAGAAGCCTGGTGGGTTCTATACAGCCTGTGAGGTCGCAGAAGAGTTGGACATGACTTAGTGACTAAACAATAACAATTTTTTACACTATATTTGACCTTTCATGAACTTTCAGTATATATTTTATCTTTCTATGAAAAAAATGCTCAATAATAACAGTAAGTTGATATCTGGATATTAGACATTTCTTGATATAAATCCTTCCCTTCCACCTGTAATTTTTCTATATGACATGGTTAGTATTTTAACACATATTTCCACTTCTACTTCACTTTTCCCTCATTTTATTTCTTCCTTTTAAATGTCTTATAGTGAAGTAGTGAAGTTGCTAAGTTGTGTCCAACTCTTTGTGACCCCATGAACTGTAGCCTACCAGGCTCCTCTGTCCATGGGATTTTCCAGGCAATAGTCCTGGAGTGGATTGCCATTTGCTTCTCCAGGGGATCTTCCCAACCCAGGGATCGAACCTGGGTCTCCCGCATTGTAGACAGACGCTTTACCGTCTGAGCCACCAGGGAAGTCCTTAAATGTCTTAGTTTCCTTTTTAATGATTTTAGTTTCTTTACTCATTGTATTTAAAACCTTTACATCCTACTCTCCATCAGACAACATGATTCTTGACTTGTCCCTTTCTGAAGACTAGTCAGTGCCCTTGTAACCTTGAGCACATAATGACTGAATTTAAACTATAAGAAGCCAGAGCAAGCAGTTTTAGGACGTTATAACAGCAGTTTTTGTTTTCCAAGCACTCCTGAACAGTCTCCAGATGGAAATAAATTGGAGTCTTCTATCAATTGACGTCTTTTTCCTGGGCTAGATGCCAGATTTAATAGTATTCATAATCACCTTCTTGCCAAATTGTTTTTAACCTACATTTGTTTTTTGTAAGAATTAAAAACACATTCTACAAACAAGTCTGAGTTTCTGACTACAATTATAAATTAAAATTATATACAAAAAAATACAAACTATTTATATCTTAGAATATTACATGAAGAAAAGCATAAAAATTCATAGTTGATTATATGCTGACTTGTCAGTAAATGGAGCATTAGAAAACAAATTTCCATCAAAAGCTACCAGACAAGTAAGCTTCCAAAGATCCCAAATGTCACACTCATACCTACACATGGGCACATACACACATACACACACAAGTACGTATGTATGCATTTATATTCGTTGATTCATATTTTAAACTACATATGAAGTGATGTGTTAGCCACTCAGTCGTGTCCAACTCTTTGCGATCCCATGGACTGTAGCCTGCTAACCTCCTCTGTCTATGGAATTCTCCAGGCAAGAATATTACATATAAGAATATATAAAAAGGTAGATAGATAATTTCTAATTTATATTAAAAGCTTTAAATGAGAATCAAATAATATCCTAAGAAGTAATATTCAGCTCTTTAAGAAACATCTGATAGCTTAAATAAAGCTGTCGAAAACACATGCTTGCTTAACCCAAAATTTGCGTTATCTAAAATATACAAAGTGAGATTAAAACAAATTTTCATACTTTAATGATATCTGTGGTCCTATCTTACATGAAAGAAAACGTGGATTTCTTGGATGTTTCTCCTAGCAATGAATATTTATGATATTTGACCTAAAGTTGGGAAATATAATTATTAGCACTAAGTGATACTAAGTTATAAATGGAGCCTTTAATATTGGTCACAATGTCCTGTGATCTTGTTGAAACATAATTTTCCTCAAGAATTTTTACCTTTGAAACTTGGGAGTTGGATTAAATGATCCTCAAACATTCTCTCAGTTTTAACAGTTTATCATGATAAAAAGAAAAAAATCCTTAAATTAAAAAAAATGCAGATGATGAAAAGGAAATTGACCATATTTTTCACTAAACCACTAAAAAATCATTTCTGACATGATGCTCTTCCAAATGCAACTTTATATAATACACTTCATAGAATGAGGACAAAGAAAGGCATTTTACAGACACAAAGAAAATTACACACTGCCGTTGAATTCCTCCACTGTAAGGAACAGGCGCGGCCGTCAGTGAAGTCCTCTGGGGTGTTCACACGTGGCCACTTCGAGCACAGTCTCAGTGAGCTCCCCTGGCCACAGGAAGTCATGGTCACACTACAGCCCTGAACCCAGATGCTTGGGCTGGCACGCAAGGCTTTCAACTGTTAAAAGTGACTATCGAAGTTTATTTTAAATCTCCTGAGTTAAAAGTATTTGAGTTCTTCTAGTTTACCTTCTCTGTCCATTTTGACTCCAGTTTTAGTTACCAATCAACAGATAAAACAGAGGCTCACTCGGTGACATATTCTCAACAGAGTAGATACATTTCTATATTTTTAAGTTCTTTTACTATAATTTTTAATTTATTTATATACTTCTGGCTGTGCTGGCTCTTCATTCTTTCAAGGGCTTTTTCTCTAGTGGCAGTGAGTGGGGCCGCTCTAGTTGCAGTGCTCGGGCTTCTCTTTGTAGTGGCTTCTCTTGTTGCAGGGTGTGAGTTCTAGGGTGTGCAGGCTCCAGTAGTTGCTGCCCTCGGGCTCCAGAGTACAAGCTCAGTGGTTCCGGGCTTAGCTGCTCCAAGACATATGGGATCTTCCCAGACCAGGGATAGAACCTGTGTCTCCTGCATTGGCAGGCAGATTTTTTGCCACTGAGCCACCAGAGAAGTCCTACGTTTCTGTGTTAATGTGATTTTGTAAAGCACTATATTCATTGATTATAGATAAATAACTAAGATGAAACGAACACACATTTGCTTTTTGAAGGTGCTCCTGTATCCTTATCACACCAGCTGTGCTGAACAGAAGGCACCTGCCTTCTGACAGTGTCCAATCAACAGTCACTGCATGGAAAAACTAACTCACTGGGCCTCTGTACTGCCCAGTGGGCAATTTCAAAAATGCTGCAGTCCACGGGGTTTCAAAAAGTCGGACACAACTTAGCAGCTGAACAACAACTACCTTCACACCCGTGTGCTAATGGTCCTGGATCTGGGCATACGACATCTTAAGGGCAAGGGCGGCAGAGTGGCCTTGGGTGGGAGACACCCCCTATGCTCACTTATTCCACATGGTGCCCAGCAGCTAGCGTCGGGAGCAGGACGCTGACCGTTACCTGATAATTTGTGGGGGTTTTTGGTGTGCAGGGAAAAATCACAAAGAAGAAGATGCCAACAATGCTAAACGTACACTCAGATGGGGTGAAGGACACATCAGAGCAGAGGAGTGAGAGTCACCTGGCAGAGCTGTGAGACGAGGGGCCTGGATGGGGCTTTCATTCAGTCTGTTTAACGAAGGAAGAAAGGAACTGAACTGACATCCGCAGGAGAGACGAGGAAAGCTTCGAGGCTTGGCCAGAGGGTCAGGCTGTCTTTGGAACCTCTCTCATCTCTTCTTTAATAAAAAGTTAAAGAAAAAGGAAGTCTTGGGAATCTTTAGATTTATCAGCAAGGAAATTGCTGAGAACCGAGGAAAATGTCTGTCTTCACCATTCCCTTTGAAAGTCACTTCTAAGAGACACATAAAAGTGCAGTGGACGATCTGGGTCCTGCATGAGTCTAGAGCTCACAACAAAAGCTTTCTCCCTAACACGCTGGACTTACAGTAACCTCTCTTGGCGAAAGCAGACGAAGGCACACCATAGACCAGGATTTATTTATTTTGGAGAAAATCATAGGTTTTTGTACTTATGCATTTGCTTTCACTTACAATCTCTTTAATGAGTCCACGTGAAAAGAGCTCCCAGCAGGATGTTAGACAATTTGTTATTATGCAAAAATCTGAAAAATGAAAAATAACTTTTAGCTACCACTGAATAATGATGAGTTTAAGGGGTAATTTTTTTTTCGCCTAATTATGAACGTAAATACATTTAAAAGTATTGCCCTATACTTCTCAATATTGTACATTTATCATCTTTGATAATTAAAAAAATTCAATAACAACAACAACAACAAAAGGATTTTGGGGAGAAAGGGTGATAACAAAGCAAATGCCAACTATGCAAGGATTTGTTTTAAAGAGTTACATGTACTCATCTCTCACTATTTGATATTTTCTCCTTGCTCCTTTGAGTTTTTTGTTTTGTTTGGTTAGAGATCACAAATGCTGAAGAAAAATTCACAGAAATAAGGTTTTAAACAGATAGGAAATCAAGATGGATGGTGTATTCATCAAAAAGAACAGCACAATAAAACATTCATGATGCAGCAGCCTGCAGAGGAGTCCTGGTTACGGGGATGTGGTGGATGGCAGCCCTCTGCACTTCAGCTTTCAGCCAGCTGAGGTTTTACTAAACTAGAGTCCCAGCTGGTGCTGCTGCGGCCGCTGGTCCTCCAGGCCAGTCCCCCCTCCCCGGGCCTGGTTTTGCTATCCAGGGTGCCTCCAGGCTTCCTCTCCCTGGTCAGCTTCCACCAGGAGGTGATGGAAGAAGTCTAAGGCAGTGCAGACCCAGAACACAGGCTTTCCTCCTCTCTGCTCCCCGGACATCCCTGCACTGTCTGGCCATCCCACTTCCCGTGCTGTGACCAGAGAAACTATGGCTCCACTGGGATCAGCTAGGGACTGTCGGGTCTACAGCACTGTCGGGTGAACGCATCTTCCACAGAAAACACGGGGATAAAGGAGGACAAGACAGCAGTCTCCACAGCACAGAGGAAAGACAGCCCCATGCCACTCACATCTAGAGCCTGGAGGATGGGAGCAGAGACCCTCAGACATGTCTAGGAGATGCCAAGTCAGCCACACCAGCCTCTCACTGAGTCCTCCTTAACAACAAGTGTTCCCACCTCAAAATGAAGTGAGGTCATCTGACCACGCTCTCTCATCAGTGTTCTGCCTGTAGCTTCACTCTGACTGTTTTACCTGTTAGAGGTGAAGGTGAAGATGAAGGGCAGCCACCAGAGCCATTCTTTTTATGGGTTTAGAGACACGATGCACAACTGAATAGATAAACATTTTCCCCTGACTCTTTCTATTTTGATTCCTTATACTCATCTTCCCCCCACCCTGCCCCATTCACCAAATGAAAGTGAAGTCGCTCAGTCGTGTCCGACCCTTTGCGAGCCCATGAACTGTAGCCTACCAGGATCATCCATCCACGGGGTTTTCCAGACAAGAGTACCGGAGTGGGTTGCCATTTCCTTCTCCAGGGGATCCTCCCGACCCAGGGATCGAACCCGGGTCTCCCACATTGTAGGCAGACACTTTACCGTCTGAGCCACCAGGGAAGTCCCATTCACCAAACTCATAAGCAATGACTGGAGAAGAACTCGTGGACAGTTAAGTTAGGGAAGGTGTGCATGAAATTCCTTCCCCACCACAAACCCTAACCCTATCTCAGGGAATACTGGAACAGAATCTCAATGGTGGATGGAGAAATAGCTTATAGCACATTGTGGCTCAACCTTGGGGAAAGCCACATCATTTGGACAATTTATGCATGTTTCATTTTTGCCAGGCTACAAGCTCACTTCATTATTTTACAACTAGTATAGTTCAATGTGATAACAACAGAACAATAACTGTTGTTCATTCTCTCACCATCTTTAAAAGGCTGGAAATTGCATCAATAATCAGAGAATGGAAGATGGTATCTATTTCTGAGACAGTGGGTGGTGGTGGTTTAGTTGCTAAATGGTGTCTGACTCTTGCAATCCAATGGACCATAGCCTGCCAGGATTCTCTGTCCACAGGATTCTCCAGGCAAGAATACTGGAGTGGGTTGTCATTTCCTTCTCCAGTGGATCTTCCTGATCCAGGAATCAAACCCAGGTCTCCTGACGGTAGACCAGAAATAACTGTTTATCCAGCAAAACAAATCAAGGAAAAAAAAAAAAAAACTAGCATTTCCATTGTTACTGATTTTGAATCAAGGTATATAAATATTGAAAAATCATTGTCAAAGATTTTTCTTAATTTTATGTAAATGGTGACAAAATGTTCCAAATTCATGTTATTTCAGCATTAGTTTCTGTCATACACGTTATTATGTTCCCCAAATCAGAGATTACTTCTACTTGTTAATTCTGTAACTTCTTGTCTCCAACAGATTAACAATCACTCTTTAAGTCTCAGTATCTTTTTCTATAAAATTGGGACACGATATGATAGTAATAATTATTATTTATCCCCTGTACTACTATCTCAGCGATAGCACTAAAACAGTAATATTGTTTTGGGAGTCTGTTTAGCAGGGATGCAAAAACGTATATCTGTGTTCTGTTTTTTCTTTCTTTTGTCCAACTTCCTGAAGTTACTCTTCAGAACATTTCTGCAGTGTTTCTGGTGATTTCTGCTTGCAGAAGTTTTCCTTTGATTGCTTTACTCCCAACACAGACCTAAAGAGCACTTCTTTCTGTATTGGGAGGGTTGTATAATTATTTGCTGCTGATGTCGTCTGTCAAAGATACTTGGTCAAAAAAATAATATTTTGGCAACATTCTCTGCCTGGAAATTAATAGAAGGACCGACATCTCTCGTGGGACAGAAACATACATGTTGTTAAGAAAGGAAAACTGTGAATGAGTTTTCTTAGGAAGAAGTTCTGAGAAGGAGAGAAAAATGAATCTTCGGCCCGAATTTTAGGTGAATGTTCCAGAAAGCACCCATTGGAAATTAAAGAGACTTCTGAGAAGGAGAGAAAACTTCATACTCAGCTAAGACTCCCCGAGAAAGTCTCTCAAAGATGCCTCGGCCTTGGTAAGGTGAATGCCTGGTAATGAAGTCGTCTCCCGGGCTGGCCGGCTCTGGGTCCATCCACGCCACTCCATAAACCCCTAGCAGGACGTAGTTAGGAGTCTGTTCTCTCCAAACCAACAAAATCAATGTGTTTGCAGGCACGACCAGTGTTCCTTCTGGACACAGAATACCAAGGTCGTCTTCTTCTTGATGTTTTACTTTTTAAACTTTTTTACAGACAGAATCACTAAAGATTCCAAAAGAAGCATACAGCAATAGAGATGCAGGTGTAGAGAATGGATGTGTGGACATGCAGGGGGGTGGGAAGGGGAGGGTGGGATGAATTGGGAGAGTGGCATTGACATAAATACATTTCCATGCATAAAAAAGACAGCTAGTGGGAAGCTGCTGCATAGCACAGGGAGCTCATCTCGGTGCTCTGTGATGACCTGGAGTGGTGGGATTGAGGGGGGAGGGTGGCAGGGAGGCTCAAGAGGGCGGGAATATAAGTATACATATGGCTGATTCACACTGCTGTATAGCAAGAACTAACACAACATTCTAAAGCAACCATACTCCAATAAAGAGAGGAAAAAAAAGAAAAAATAGGGCACTAAAGCAATATTGTTTCAATTGTATAAAAACAAACGGGTATGTAAATATGTATTAAAAAAAAAACAGAATAAAAGTAATACACCAAGAAAAAAAAGAAGCATGCAAAACACAAACTATGGCTTGAGGAGGTCAGTGTGCACGTTCAAGATAAACACAAGGAGCCTATGAACCAAGGAAGCCCAGATCTCAGCAATCTGCAAACTGCAGGTGCCCCAGAGAAGAACAGCCCAGCTGCCAGGGTCCCCAGCACCAATCGGGAGTTATTCGACCAAACATCAGAATCCTGAGTGGTTTGGCAGAGGCCTTCCTGCAATTTCCTGCCTGTGCATCAAGCTCTAAACCTGCTTGAGCATTTCAAGTCATGTGGCTCCACCAAATGTGCAGAGATTCCTTTCCTTGGCAATGTGATTTTTAAAAAAATAGTTTATGACGCTTAAAGATATGGCTTATCTACCAGAGAAAAGCCTAACTTTGGTAAAGTTCCAGGATTTTCCACTCATTCCTTCTGTTCGCAGGGAAGATGAAGACATGGGTTTTGTGCTGCCTGTGTGGGCCTGCTGCCTCCCTTAGAAGGTTGTTCCCATGCAAGTTGGGGGAGGTGGGGGACCTGTCACAGGATTGTCCCACAGGGGCTTCCATCAAGTCCCACAAACAAGGACCTAGTCTTTGTAACCTGCTGCTGCTAAACTAGTTACGTGAGGATGTGGGGTGACAGGCAGAGTCATCCTGAATTTCTTCAGACTGAGAAGAAAAGCTATGACAAACCTAGACAGCATATTAAAAAGCAGAGACGTTACTTTGCTGACAAAGGTCCGTCTAGTCCAAGCTACGGTTTTTCCAGTAGTCATGTATGGATTTGAGAGTTGGACCATAAAGAAAGCTGAGGACCAAAGAACTGATGCTTTTGAATTGTGGTGTTAGAGAAGACTCTTGAGAGTCCCTTGGACTGCAAGGAGATCCAACCAGTCAATCCTAAAGGAAATCAGTCCTGAATATTCCTTGGAAGGACTAATGCTGAAGCTGAAGCTCCAATACTCTGGCCACCTGATGAGAACTGACTCATTAGAAAAGACCTGGATCTGGGAAAGATTGAAGGAAGGAGGAGAAAGGAACGACAGAGGATGAGATGATTGGATGGCATCACCAACTCGATGGACATGAGTTTGAGCAAGCTCTGGGAGCTGGTGATGGACAGGGAAGCCTGGAGTGCTACAGTCCACAGCGTTGGAAACTGAACTGAGAAATACCTTAATAGAATAATTTTACTTTAACATTTAAGGTCTTATTTCAACAAACAATTTCAAAGTTACAGGGAAAAAAAAATTCTGATTTGAAACTGAGCTGTGTACACCAATTCGCCTCATTCTCTTTCGAGATTCCACGGAAATAACAGCCCAGATGGTGAATGCAAATAAATAAACACATAACAATCAAAAGGCCAGAATGGGGGAGGTCACCAACAGGCAGAAGATTTCAGCAAACTCTGAAAACACATAAAATTCAGGGGAGAAGGATGACAGATGAAATGGATGAGATGCCCCTGCTTAGAGAGAGCCCTGAGGCAGCAAGCACCTGACTGTCTGGGCAGAGACCCCGTCCTTGAGGGTGGGGGCAGGCATGGAGGAGGGGCTGCAAGCAGAGGGGCTCACAAAGCCCTTGGTGGAGAAATACAGCTGACTGTACCCGGCACACCTATAAGGACACCAGCTGCTAAGAGGAAAATATACGTTGCCCAATCGCATCAGTCGTGTCCGACGCTTTGCAACCCTATGGACTACAGCCCGCAAGGCTCCTCTGTTCATGGGGATTCTCCAGGCCAGAGTACTAAAGCAGATTGCCATTTCCTTCACCAGGGCATCTTTCCAACCCAAGGGATCAAACCCAAGTCTCCTGCATGGTAGGCAGATTCTTTACCACTGAGTCACCAGGGAAGCCCAATAGGAAAATATACATACATAATCCTTATTGTTAGTATAAATGCCTCTCTAAAGAAGCTGAACAAACTGACAGAAGAAAAGTAATGGGTTTTGGGTGAAGCTGGACTTGAGAGAAATCCCCTCTTAATATGTTGGGAGGAGAAATCTGCCATTTTCCCACCCAATTACCCAAACTAAAACTCCCACCAAGGGGAAATTTTGTAAGAAAACAGACCTGCCTAACAGAGGGCAGGAGACATTGAGACCACCTGCCCAGTATCTTCAAGTATGAACAGACAAGCAAGGAGAGCAGGAAAGAGCAGGCTGGTCAGGACCAGGACAAAGACAGGCCAAGGCAGAGAGAAGAAAAACTAGGCACGACTCTCTGAGTTCACTCAGGTGTCTATCCAAACACACTGTACCCTTTTCCTCCCAATAAAACTCTACTTGTCTCACTGCTTTCCATCCCTATGTGGAAACTCCTTTCTACACAGCTGACCATACTCTTCATCACAGGACTCCAGCAAGACAAACAAAACGAAAGCATGTATTAAAATAAATTAATTAAAAAATAAAAAAAAATTTTTAACTAAAGGATGTGATTATATGCGTTATGATTCCTCTGCTTCTTTATGCAAACATGCATGACTGGAACAAAGACTCGAGGAAATGGCTAACTAGCTTTTAATTTAACTATTTTGTATATTAACATTAAAGGACATCCTTGTAGAAACCTTCAAACTACTAATTCAGACTGTTTTTCAGATCTATTTTAATTTAGATAGATTCCCAATTAAGTTGAGCTGTGTAATTCTTCATTTGCTTTCTTTTTGGAAAACACACTATATTTTCAGGATGCAAGCCAAGTCACCACTTAATGCCTCGTCCAGATTGTAAAAGTGAATATGCTGGTTTATGAACAACCTAGGCCTGCTTTTCCTCTTTCCTACTTTTTAAGCTTCTTTTGAACAACTTCTTTGTTAGAATTGTCACCACAAATAAAACTGAAGTTCAGCAGAGGTACTTTTCATTAACATTATTCCCTCCACCACCATCAGGCATGCACACTGTGTGGTCTGCACGGGCACATGGTCCCCAGACTGAAGGTCACAAAATCAACAGAGCTCTCTGCTGGGAGGGTAACTCACACACTGAGCCTACTACAAGCAGGGCCAGAGACAATGGAAGGGTTAAAAGAGAACACAGTGTTTTATTCGATATCATACCGTGATATCAGGAACAAGTCATACAGTTACACTTCTCATCAGTAGAACTGTATTCCACAGTAATGAAAAGAATCGACAAATATTAATTTTCAAGTTGAATATTTTATATGAGCAATTTATACTAGGTCCTTCGTAAGGAACGCATAACTTCTTCCAGCACAGACCTACTAAGAACCTGCTAATCACAGCCTATTTGCTTCCTCCAATGTGCCCCTGCAATAAATCTCCCTACTTCCAGACTCACCTACCGGGATGGCTGGTAGGTTGAATGCTTTCTGCTGGACTTCAATCTCATACATGGCAGGATATGCCTAGTGTTTGAATTCACCACTAATGAATGTGGAAAATGCACAAAAGCAGATTTTGTTCCCAGCAGGGAAATAAGACAACCCAGAGAGTTCTATCTGATTATAAACCAGACGTCTTTAAACTATTTGTCCATATAATTTGACAAATTTCCTAACAAAATTTTTTCAAAAAATATTTTTATTACTTTATACTAATTCTAAAGTGTTAGTCACTCAGTTGTGTCCTACTCTTTGTGACCCCAAGGACTGTAGCCCATCAGGCTCTTCTGTCCATGGAATTCTCCAGGCAAAAATACTGGAGTGGGTTGTATATGATATTTCCAGTTTGGTTTGTTTGACGTATGTTATGGCTTTAGCCTTGTCAGGTAAGGAGAAATTTAACTTCAGTTTTCACTCTCTTATCAACTTGATAACATTGCCAGCCTACCCTCTCCTGCAACCTTATTTTTACTACGCTATTGAAAATCCTAACATTTCTAGGCATACATTACAAATAGATAAATGTAAATGGTGACTTGAAAGAATCTGAAATCTGTTTAAATCATTTCAAAGAATTTAGACATTAATGAATTAGTAGCTATTTCTTCATATGTTGAAAGCAGAAAGCCATCATTTTGAAAGTGAAAGTGTGAGTCTCTAAGTCATGTCCAACTCTTTGTCATCACCTGGACTGTAGCCCACCAGGCTCCTCTGTCCATGGAATTCTCCAGCCAAGAATACCACTATGGGTAGCCATTCCCTTCTCCATAGAATTTTCCTGACCCAGGGATCGAACCCATGTCTCCCACATTGCGGGCAGACTCTTTACCATCTGAGCCACCTGGGAAGGCAGAAAATTATCACTAGTGTCATTTTATATTTTTCCAAATACATTCTCCTCAGATAATTTCATTTATACCCATGGCTTCAGTTAATATCTCTATGCAGCAGGCACACAAACTACACCTCCAGATTAACCCCTAAGATCTAGATTCACACACCCAACAGCTTCTTCCATATCCCCTGGATACCTACCATGGTGCCTCAGATCCAGTGTGTCCAAAACCAGCTCATCATCCTTCTTCACAGCACCTGCTTTGCTCAGCTGTTACTGTCTAGTCAATGGAACCGCCATGTAGCCACGTGTGCAAGTGAAAAGTAGCGTCACCACCTCTTCCCTCACTCCATTTTTCTATTCGGCTCCATATAATTTTGATTTTGCCTCCACACATCTCTTGAATGCATCCTAGTCTCCTCCCACCCACTGCTCCCAGTCTAGACCAAGCCTCCCCTCTGGTGCTGTGACATAAGAACCACCCTATTGGTCCCATATCCTTGTGCCCCTCTCCTGTGCAAACACACCCTGAAGCTCTTAATGCTTTCACTTTATAACAAAGGTACAATTAATTCCTTGACGGAGCCCAAGCCCCTTCATAATCCTGCCCAAACATGCTTCTCCAGCCTTCTCTCCGTCGTCTCTTGCCTCGTCCCACTCCACCCTGGTCTCTCAATCTCGTATTTGCCATACTCTGCACAGCTGTCTTCTCAGCCTGGTTACCTGTCCCTCCTTGTTTGCCTGGTGAATTCCTACCCAGGCTGTGGATCTTAGCTGTGTCGTCTTCTCCAGTAAGCCCTCCCCGAGCGCTTGTCAAGTCCCCTATTCCCGGCTCTCATAGCAACATACGGTTGTGGTTTTATTATACCCGAGTGAGTCTCTGACCCCCATCTCTCTCCCCTAACTAGATTCCGAGCTCCATGAAGACAGGCCACGCCAGGGGTAAGCTCATTTCCACATCCCCAGGGTCTTAGCACAGGCTTAGTAGACAGTTCTCAACTTACAGAGAACGAATAAACAGGCCAGTGTTTTTATATAAGCTTCACCTTCACAAACATGAACTCTTAGCCACATCCTATGGAATAAAACAGAAGATGGGTTTATGAACCTTAATAAAAAATTAATATAGGTGCAGCATCCTATTTCCCAGGGCTCAGAGGTAAAGAATCCACTTGCCAAAGCAGGAGACCCAAGAGACATGGGTTCAATCCCTAGGTCAGGAAGATCCCTTGGAGAAGGAAATGGCAACCGATTCCAGTATTCTTGCCTGGAGAATCCCATGGACAGAGGAGCCTGGCAGGCTACAGTCCATGGGGTCGCAAAGAGGCAGACACTGATTGAGAGACTGAACAACAAAGTCTCTGAAAAGGGGCACCGAGGAGGCAGCTGACTGGGGGATCCACTGTGTTCCGTTCCCACATCCACATGCTGGATGTGCCCTGACTCCAAGTCTCCATGCAAATCAGGTAACATTAAAATATGCATTTTCAAGCTTCACTGGACAACAGCAAGCAAGAACGAGGTGTTAGAGCAATAAATTATTCATACAGTTTAGAAGTTAATTAGGCTTCTGAATGGAGATCCTTATTTCAGAGCACAGTAAATTATTCTAAGTGATTTTAAAGGAAAAATAGACTGAATTATCATTATCCATTAGGTTCAAGAGAAAAACTTTCTAGTATCTTCTCTGCATGCTGTGCCAGAATCGATGGCAGTGGACACTATCAAGATGTATCCTACAAGGACTGTGTTTATGCTTAAATAGTTAACATCAGTTAAAAATCACACAAGTGGAACTCCTCAAGAACTCACTTCATTCTGAAATCAGAATAGTTATCAAAAACGTCATGATTCTAACACACTTTAGCTATAGTCCAACTGAGAGTTGTAAAAAGTGCTTCACCCTCTTATTTCAAGTCTATATTTCTTTTTGCCTGAACTAATAGCTATAACTGACTTGATGGACATGAGTTTGAGCAAGCTCCAGGAGTTGGTGATGGACAGGGAAGCCTGGAAAGCTGCAGTCCATGGGGTCACAAAGAGTCGGACACAACTGAGTGACTGAATTGACTGACTGAATAGCTATAAATGGTTCATCTGAACCATCTCTTCTTCCCCGTCTGCCATATTGGATTATCTGGTAACTCTGGCAGAACGAACACATGCTCATGGTACCATGGTCTTATTAGGATTACAAATGTCTCCCCTACATCTTTCACTGGAGTGAAGGGTCCCCAAGATCTAGTGCCAACATGTGACTCTTCTCAACCCTCATGGTCTAATAACTGCTCTGACAAAATTTATACGTGCCTATCTCTGAATCTACCTGACTCTTTTCTTTCTACAATGTCTAATGCTTAAAATATTTTTTCATGCATTTAGGCTCAATTCAAATGGTACTCTCTTCACTGAGAGCTACATGATTGCTCATGCCAAAGGTAACTTCACTTTACCTCAATCCCCTAGCATACTAGTGAGCTATACTGAGTGTCTGTGAAGTGTGAGACAAGATCTTGACCTTCTCATAGATTAGAGTCTGGCAAGAGGAAAAAGGTAAGAAATCAATGATCACACCTAACAGATATGTGTTCTGATAATGGGATGCAAAGAAGACCACAAGAGGACAGACGACTTGAATCTGATTTAAAGATAAAGGTGTGTAGAGAATAGGATTCTTTAGGTAGTTTTTATGGACAAGCTGTGCTTACTGGCTGTGAAATAGGAAAGACAGTTTAAGAAGTGAGAAGACAAGTCTCTGTGGGCACTGAGGCAGGAAGGTGATGACTCCTACAGAACAGAAGGAGTGGATCAGAGGCCTAAGAGCTTCGGAGCTTCAGGATGATGAGCTGGGCGGGGAGACCACTCATCTCTTTCGTGCTCAACAAGGAAGCTTGAATCTAACCCTGAAAGTCATCAGGGCACACTGAAAGGTTCAAAGAAAAGGAACTTCTTTTTAAAATGTATTTATTTGGCTGCACTGGTTCCTGGCTGCTGCATGCGCTTCTCTCTGCTTGTGGTGAGAGGGGGCTACTCTTTAGTTGTGGGGAGAGGGGTTCTCACTGCAGTGGCTTCTCTTGTTGCAGAGCGTGGGCTCTAGCGTGTGTGGGCCCCATTACCTGAAGATCCTGGACTCTAGAGCACAGGCTCAGTCGTTGTGGCACATGGGCTCAGCTGCTCCACTGCTGTGGGATCCTCCTAGACCAGGGATCGAATTCATTCCTCCTGCATTGGCAGGCAAATTCTTACCACTGAGCCACCAGGGAAGCCCTAAAGAAAGGGAATTCCTTAATGAAATTTTCATTATAAAAACATTATTCTGGTAGCACTGTGAATAAATTGGAAATTAGCTTAAGAAAGAGACATACACACACAAGCTAGACAAGTGGTTTCAATTCTGGAACAAGGGATGTTTCACAACATGGGCAGCTATGGCTGTTGGTTACACCCAGAGCTGATGGCACTATGGGCATCTTATGGGAAGAGGCCAGGAAGTGATTCAAAGTCCCACACTTGCAGGATGGCTCATCTGTCCATATACCCAGGGAGCAAAGTGCTGAGCTAGACCCTGGCTTGATCTTTAAACAGGAAAGGGTGGTGGTGACTTCTGGTGACACTGTGTGGACCACAGATCAGATGGCTGCTTCTGAGGCTGGAAAAAAACAACACAACAGGAAACAATTAAAAGGGTGCCAGAGAAGCTGATGTGGTACATACACACAGTGGAATACTTGTTGTTCAGTCACTCAGTTGTATCTGACTCTTTGTGACCCCATGGACTGCAGCACGCCAGGCTTCCCTGTCCTTCACCATCTCCTGGAACTTGCTCAAACTCATGTCCATTGAGTCGGTGATACCATCCAACCATCTCATCCTCTGTCGTCCCCTTCTCCTCCTGCCTTCAATCTTTCCCAGCATCAGGGTCTTTTCTAATGAGTCAGATGTTTACATCAGGTGGCCAAAGGAGAATGCTACTCAGCCATAAAAAAAAATGAAATCATGCCAGAGTGAGGACAGTGTAGATGAGGAAGATGTGGGGTTCGGGACCTAAGGCGATGATAGCATCTTGGGAGGGGTCATGCCTACTTGTCGTGGGAGGAGCTCCTTTTCCTGAGCCTCTAGTATCCATGCAGATAAAATCAGTCTTATAGGAGCACCAGGAAGTTGAGATTTGTCTAAACAGAATGGACTCTGGCCAACTGGGAGAGTCACAGGTGACAGGTGAGATGAAAGGGTGCTGGCACCGCAGATGCCTGAGGGCTCCCGGCCACTCCAGGCCCTGGGCCTCCTGCCTTGTCCTCCGCCTAAAGGCTCAGATTAGAGGGGAGAAGCTCTGAGGATGGGAGCAAACAGCAGGCACAGGAGGCCAGCATGCAACGGCCCCAGCCTCACACCTGAGCCTCCCCTAGCTCCAGGGCCCTGTCCCTTCTCTTCCCTGACTCTCACTTCAGAAGCAGCTGAAATAACCTGAGGTGAGGTTGGGGGCTCGGCTGAGGGATTGGGGGTGCTGAGTCAGGCTGGGGATGGTGGGGGGCTGTTGACAGAGAACCCTCCTGGTTTTCACCACTAGATCCAAGTGTGACATGTGACCACTACACCCACAGCAAAACTCTTCAGAAGAAAACAGGATGAGGCTATAATAAAAAGATCCTCAAAAACCAACATGGGTCACTGGATGCACAAGATATATAAATTTGCTATAAATGACTCTGTTCCAACAATGAGAGAATAGTGCACTGTGGGTGATGGTCCGAGTGTATGCCAGCCTCCTTTGGTTTTAAATTGGCTGCAGAAACCCAAATTCACTCTCTAAATGCATCCACAGCAATAGACTTCAATCTGTTCCATGAGACTCTTACCAACTCTAAAATTCCACAATTCTTGCAACTTTCTGGGCTGGAAGACACTCTCAACTGAACCGTTAAATCCAATTTCCAACCACGGTTGATTGCCACGTGGGGATTTACACCTCAGAGGGAGCTAAAAATGCCTTTGACCAAAGCTTCCCATAAATAGATACTGTTTCCTCTGTGCCCATAACAAGGGCTTCATTTTATATTTCATTTCTGGATTTAAGTCACATACAGATTACAAAAGGCCTGTCAACCAAGAATAGAGCCGCTTACCGCAACTGGAAAAGAACCCAGAGCTGTATCCTTCACCAATGAGTTTTGCCGCTGTTTAAAATCCTGGGAATATTAGCCCTTCTTTAAGAATCAATTGCTTCTGTCTTGGATGGAAGCCTAAGAAATAAATTAATAGTGGATAAGCTTTTAACATGTAGAAGATAAGAGGATAGGAAAAGATATGAAGGCCAAAATCATACAGTAGTTGTAGAAAATAGTTAATGAATAAAACTGCAAAAAAGGTTCAATTGTTCAATCAGCAATGTGACTTATCTCTAAATTATAATCTTGTTACTGTCAAATCATTCATTCCAAATGTAGAAGAAAGTGTCAGATGTCTAAATGTGGAATGTCATTGGAAGGAGCTTTCCAAATGCAAAATTTAAGACCCTCTTAGGTATATTCAATATTATGTTTTGAAAATTCATATGATTTGGTCATTGAGAGATTTATGATATAATAATCTGTAACACACTGGCCTTCCAGGTTACCCTTTCCAATAGAACCATCTAAATCCCTTCCCATACAGAGGCATGATAAAGGAAGGTAAAATAAACCAACTGGGGTTGCTGAGCCTCTAAGACCTAACACTTCAAACAAATGGCCTCCACTTAGGGGTGTTCACGGCCCAAATACAGGGTGTCACCCCAAGTAGAGTACAGGTGTGTAAGAAGCTCCAGGTCTCCATGAAGGACCCGCAGTCCCAGGAAACACAGTCCTAGAAGATGGGGGGAAATTACACCCCCACACTGATCTCTAAAAGCTAACAGTAGTGAAGAAGAGATGCATTTGTGAAAAGTCAGTGTTCCTTTTCTGCTCTAAATCACTGCTGCTATGTGCAAAATTCTTGTTTGCTAGCATGCACTTTGGAGAAACATCCTTTGAGAAACCTTGGTCGGAAGCACCGTGATATTGGGCTTCCCTTGTGGCTCAGCTGGTAAAGAATCAGCCTGCAATGCGGGAAACCTGGGTTCGATGAAAGGAAAGCTATCCACTACAGTATTTTGACCTGGAGAATTCCATGGACTCTATAGTCCATGGGGTCTCAAAGAGTCAGACACGACTGAGGGAGTTTCACTTTCACTTTCACTGTGATATTATCTCAGACAGAGAAGCACACAGTAAAAAATAAGAGAACTGTCAGACCTGAAATACATGCAATCAACTGAAAGAGCGATGTGGAGCTGGCAGTAGGCTGCATCCTCACCTGAGCCAAGCTCCACCAGGCAGGGGTGGAGAATGCCAGGCTTGCAGAAGCAGAGTCCAATTCCAGTGGCTTGTCTCTTCAAAGTGGAGTGCGTTCCTTCATGGAAAAGCTTGGAGCTATGGAAGCAGTAGGTCTCCAAGCCACACAGTGCTCCAGGGTGCAGTGGAGGGGAGTGCAGATAGGGCATAAAAAGGGAAGATGGGCAAGGAGGTGGACATCCCCTGCTGCTGCTGCTGCTGCTGCTGCTAAGTCGCTTCAGTCATGTCCGACTCTGTGCGACCCCATAGACGGCAGCCCACCAGGCTCCCCTGTCCCTGGGATTCTCCAGGCAAGAATACTGGAGTGGGTTGCCATTTCCTTCTCCAATTCATGAAAGTGAAAAGTGAATGTGAAGTCGCTCAGTCCTGTCCGACTCCTAGCGACCCCATGGACTGTTGCCTACCAAGCTCCTCTGTCTATGGGATTTGCCAGGCAAGAGTACTGGAGTGGGGTGCCATTGCCTTCCCCTGCTGCTGCGGCTGCTAAGTCGTTTCAGTCACGTCCGACTCCATGAGACCCCATAGACGACAGCCCACCAGGCTCCCCCATCCCTGGGATTCTCCAGGCAAGAACACTGGAGTGGGTTGCTATTTCCTTCTCCAATGCATGAAAGTGAAAAGTGAAAGTGAAGTCGCTCAGTCGTGGGGAGGGTCAAAGGCAAGGAGCACAGCCAACAGGAAGGTGACACCCTGAGGTGCCCAGCATAGATGTTTGCACGGCACTTTATGCACACACCCATCCAACATTTATCCAGTCCCAGCACAGAGGTTTTGGGGGATGTCCATCTCCCTGCTCCAAAGCTGACATCCTTGGGAGTAGTGAGAAAACATCATCTTCTCCTTCTATTTCTGCTCGTCTCTTCCCTCCCTCCCTGGAGAATTTAATGCAGGGCTGCAGGAGAACAGTCCCCCACAGAGAAAGACTATGATCCCAGTGTAATGTGTGTCACTCTGGTGCAAAACCAAAACTCTGTGAGATCTAGTACCCTTGCTTGTGACAAGTGGAAATAATATTTTGGAGATTCGATGAGGGTGAATATATATAATTTGCAGAGTTACAGACACACAATACAGACTGATACTTAAAATCTGTGACCATCTTGACATCATATTTCTATTACTTCCTCCCTTTTCCCTCACTTTATATTTTAGTTTTTATATTAATAAAGATATACAATAGTTTTTGAAACCCAGTAACTTTTTAAGCCACCTGGATGTGAAACTTCAATTTAGAATCATAACTGATGTATAATAAGTCCTATTCTTTTCAATAATAAAACAATTGAAGGGCTATAGAGTCAGCTTTAGGTAGATTTTCTTTCTCTATTTCTGACTCAGAAAGGATATTATTAAAGCTTTCTCTGAAACAAAATTATGCGATTTTAAAAAGTAAATTTTGTATTTATAAAAATCCTTCTGAGATGAATGACAGGAATGACACAATTCAAAGAATCCGGTCTTATTTCTTCCATTCAATTTATGTGGAATAGCATGGTGCACAATGGAGCTCTGAGGGTGAAAATTCTGCAGAGCCACTTCTGATTAGAAATGTAAGTTCAAGTCAACTCTAGAAGGAAGTTGATTTTCACTTGGCCCATAGAGCAGATAAACTGGCATTTAAGCCTGAGTCCCTGGGAATCTTGGCTTTGACAGACATAAATTACAGTCCTTCCAAGAATATACTTTCATTTATATTTCTCCTTCAAAGTAAAAGGATGGATCGTCAGAAAATCCACTGTGATAAATAGCAGGAATTTTTTCATGGCTCTTCATTTTACTTTCAATTGACATTCCATTCCAGTATATTTCTAGATAAAATTAGTTTTAACACATAAGCATTCCTGAGCGATTACGGTATTACTCTCATTTGCCAAAATGAGGTGAGAAATATAAAGAAATGATAGAATTTGCCTCAAGTCACACATCTATCCCTGTTCATGCCACTGGCTGAATTGTAAGTCACTGCTTGGTAGTAAATGTGGTCAGAAGGGCTTTAACTGTTTCACGACACTGGGGATCAATTAACCTGTACAAATTATGTATTAAAAGGACGTCCAGTGCCTTTAAGGAGTGAAAGTACTGCTAAGGCCTTAGTTTAAAAATCAAAGCTTGACAAAGAAAAGAATCAGAAGCTATCAAAGGCATAGAGCATGAGGCTTCGAACTCCTATTATTTATTCCAATTATCAGAAAGCTCTAATTTTCCAGTTTTTGTTTTAGTATTTTCCATCCTTTTCTTTCTTCAGAGAAAAAACCTACAAAAGTAATTAGAACAATATTAGAAAGTCACTTCAACTCCACGTAACCTTTCATCACTAAGTCTCAAACCTGGTTGAACATCATAATTGTTTGGAGAACTTTTTTTTAATGTGGATGTGAGGCTCCCACTCTGAGAGATCCTAAGTTAACTGGGGCTGGTGGGACATGGTTATTGCTTCCCCCTCCCCCCCACGAATTCTCTGGGTGATTCTTATAAAAGCTCCAGTGACGAACCACTGTTCTACCACGACAAGCTGTGCTGTTTAGCCACTCAGTCATGTCTAACTCTTTGCAACCCCATGGACTGTAGCCCTCCAGGCTCTTCCGTCCATGGGATTCTCCAGGCAAGAATACTGGAGTGGGTTGCCATTTCCTTCTCCAGGGTATCTTCCCCACCCAGGGATCGAACCCAGGTCTCCCACATTACAGGCGGATTCTTTACCATCTGAGCCAACAGGAAAGCCTCCACCACAGCACAACCAACAAAATATAATCCATACTAGGACTACAATTTGCTTAAATATATTTAAATACTTTCTGAAACAAATGTGAATTGTCTTTTTATTTTATATTGGGGTATAGGTGATCAATAACCTCAGATATGCAGATAACACCACCCTTATGGCAGAAAGTGAAGAGGAACTCAAAAGCCTCTTGATGAAAGTCAAAGTGGAGACTGAAAAAGTTGGCTTAAAGCTCAACATTCAGAAAACGAAGATCATGGCATCCAGTCCCACCACTTCATGGGAAATAGATGGGGAAAGAGTGGAAACGGTGGAAGCAGTGTCAGACTTTATTTTTCTGGGCTCCAAAATCACTGCAGATGGTGACTGCAGCCATGAAATTAAAAGACGCTTACTCCTTGGAAGGAAAGTTATGACCAACCTAGATAGCATGTTCAAAAGCAGAGACATTACTTTGCCAACAAAGGTTCGTCTAGTCAAGGCTATGGTTTTTCCTGTGGTCATGTATGGATGTGAGAGTTGGACTGTGAAGAAAGCTGAGCACCGAAGAATTGATGCTTTTGAACTGTGGTGTTGGAGAAGACTCTTGAGAGTCCCTTGGACTGCAAGGAGATCCAACCAGTCCATTCTGAAGGAGATCAGCCCTGGGATTTCTTTGGAAGGAATGATGCTAAAGCTGAAACTCCAGTCCTTTGGCCACCTCATGCAAAGAGTTGACTCATTGGAAAAGACTCTGATGCTGGGAGGGATTGGGGGCAGGAGGAGAAGGGGAGGACAGAGGATGAGATGGCTGGATGGCATCACTGACTTGATGGACGTGAGTCTCAGTGAACTCCGGGGGTTGGTGATGGACAGGGAGGCCTGGCATGCTGCGATTCATGGGGTTGCAAAGAGTCGGACACGACTGAGCGACTGATCTGATCTGATAGGTGATTAACCCTGTTGTGTTAGCTCAGGTTCACAGCAAAGTGATTCAGTTATATATACACATGTATCTATTCTTTTTCACTCCAGTACTCTTACCTGGAAAATCCCATGGATGGAGGAGCCTGGTAGGCTGAAGTCCATGGGGTCGCTGGGAGTCGGACATGACTGGGTGACTTCACTTTCACTTTTCACTTTCATGCATTGGAGGAGGAAATGGCAACCCACTCCAGTATTCTTGCCTGGAGAATCCCAGGGACGCTGGGGCCTGGTGGGCTGCTGTCTATGGGGTCGCACAGAGTCGGACACGGCTGAAGCGACTTAGCAGCAGCAGCAGCATAGGTGATTAACCCTGTTGTGTTAGCTCAGGTTCACAGCAAAGTGATTCAGTAATATATACACATGTATCTATTCTTTTTCACTCCAGTACTCTTGCCCGGAAAATCCCATGGACGGAGAGCCTGGTGGGCTGTAGTCCATGGGGTCACTAAGAGTCTGACACAACTGAGCAACTTCATTTTCACTTTCACTTCTATTCTTTTTCAAATTGGAAGTGTGAATTATATCACGTAATACAAAGTGCTTTTATTGTACCCAGACTAGTTTAAAATTAACAATGCATATTATATATATATATATTATATGGCTCAGAAAACTACAGTGTGAGTTAATAAAACCCTTCCCTATTAGTTTCTGATGGACCTGACTTTATCTCCATTGTGGTTCCTAAGACTTGATCTAGCTTCTTTGACAGAACAGTAGATTTGCTCTTTCTAAAATGTGAGTGCAGAAAAAATTCATCATACTAGCTCTGTGTGGCACATCAAAGATGAGTGATAATATAATTATATGTGTAATTGCTCTTTCTATGTTTCACCAGGAACACAAATTTGTTCTCTCTCCTACCTGGTGACAAGCTTTCAACCAGCCTCAGAGGAAGAACAGAGATTAACTGCCCTCTGGAAAATTGTAACTGTTGCTTCCACCATGCCAGAATCAGCATCTAATCAATAATATATTAATGACTGTATGCTTTGAGTCATTGGAAATGAATAGCTAAAGGCAAAGAGCTGTTTTTGTTCTCCATGCTACTCCTATAGAGTAAATGAAAGAAAACATCCCGTGGGTTTGGGTTACTGTGAGCAGATTGCTTCTGCTCAGTGTAGTGAGTTCCTCCGCTTATCTTCCAGTCACGGCAGGGCTGTGTCCCCAGCAAACGTCTCCAAGGCCACAGACTTGTCCCTTAGCAGAGCTCTTCTTGGAGGTTGCAGGCAGTGTGCCTTGTCTGGGTTTTGTCACAGGTTTCCTTAACATGCTCATCTTTTCTAAGTACAAATAAGTCACAGTTTAAGGTGAGTGCATGTGAGCTTGCGCTCTTTGTACAGCAGGTCCCTCGTGCCAAGAGGGAGCCTGAGCAAGGAAAGGTGGTGAATTTAAAATCAATGCAAGACTGAAAAAGACCAGGCTAGATTGATTTGTGTTTTTTTTTTTAATCCTAGAAAATCAGAAAACTCTTTGATGTTCCATAGATGAAAATTAAGGTTGGAACAGGAAAATCTCCAAAATTATACATTTGTGTTAGAAATGTTGCTGAGCTCAGCAAAAGTCACTCAGTCATGCCTGACTCTTTGCAACCCCATGGACTGTAGCCAGTCAGGCTCCTCTGTCCACGGGATTTCCCAGGCAATAATACTGGTGTGGGTTGCCGTTTCCTTCTCCAGGGGATCTTGATCCAGGGATCAAATTCACATCTCTTGCATTGGCAGATGGATTCTTTACCGCTGAGCCACTAGGGAATACTAGCTATTATTCAATCAAAGTTATTCTCCCTGAGAAACATTTCATAGAACTTAGAAACTATTTTTATTAATGCCTGGCAGGTCATGGACAATTGGACTGGTAGGTTGCTTTTCTCTAAAATGGCAATGTATCTAAACTGTTACGATATGAACTTTTTAAAAACCTGCTTTAGATGGTTCAACATCTTCATGTCACTTAATATGAAACACTATATAAATAAAGAATAAAAAACATATTATCATTAATTAGAAAAGATGCTTGTACCTCTATGTTCATTGCAGCATTATTTGCCATAGCCAAGATATGGAAGCAAGCTAAGTGCCCATCAAGAGAGGAATGGGTAAAGATGATGTGGTACATGTATACACTGGAATATTAGCCATACAAAATAATAACATCTTGATATGGATGTTATTTGTAACAACATGGATGGTCCTAGAAAATACTATGCTAAGTGAAATAAGTCAGACAAAGAAAGACAAATACTGTATAATTTCACCAACATACAGAATCTAAAAAACAAAACAAAGGAACAAATATAAAACAGAAACAGTCTCATAGATACAAAGAACAAAAATACAAAGATACAAAGAAACAAACTTCCCACTGATTCACAGTGGGAAGTGTGAGGGAGGTGGTGAATGAAATAGTTGAGGAAGATGGAGAAAAACACAAGTCTCCAGGTATAAAATACATGAGTCATGGGGATGAAATGCATAGTGTGGGAAATACAGTCAATTATATTTTAATGTCTCTGTATGGTAACAGATGGTAACTGAATATCATGGTGATCACTTGTAATGTGTAAGAATATTGAATCAATATGTTGTACACCAGAAACTAACATAATATCGTAAGTCAATTATATTTCAATTAAAAACAAAAACCCTCCTCAAATCTCTTTCTCTAGGCTTTTCAAAGATCGTGTTGACTCTCACCACTGAGCTTTCCAAGTGGCTCAGTGATGAAGAATCCACCTGTCAAGCAGGAGATGTAGGTTTGATCCCTGGATCGGGAAGATTCCCTGGAGAAGGGAACGGCCACTCACTCCAGTATTCTTACCTAGAGAATCCCACAGACAGAAGAGCCTGGCGGGCTACAGTCCAGAGGGTCACCACAGAGTCAGACACAATTTACCAACTAAACAGCGGCAGCACAATTGTCAGCTTTTAGGCAAAACTTCCCACTTGGAGTGGAGTCAAGGACGTCGTATAAGCATTTGACATTGCACTTTGGTTGTGGATGTGAAATTCTTCTCCTGATGCAACCAATAAGTAAAAAATATAGCTGTTAATCTAAAATGCTTTCCCCAGTTAATTCACTACCTGTCTTTCCAAAGGAACCATTTGAATGGTGGCATGCGTCCTTGCAATGCTGCTCTTACTTTCAGTTTGTGCCTAGCTACTGAATAGGAAAGCATCACATTCTATCATGTGGTCACTGTTTCTCTCCTGAAATAGAAACAGAACGATTTCATAGGAAATTGCTCTGGAGAGTTTTCCAACCCAGGGCTGCAATCTTGAAACTTTTGGAATCTTTGAAAAAGTTTAAGGTTAGAAATGCAAAAGCTCCAAACCATTCCAGAAAACACTGAAATTGTTAAATTGCACACCCTGCTTTATTGAAATGAAGGCAGCTTGAACTATTCTTGATACAGTGCAATCCCAGAAGGTTGAAAAAGAAGAACAATTTGAAAGCAAATGCTGCTTTTGTTTTTTTAAAAATCGTTGGTTGAGTTTATGTGTCACCTTCATCCAAAAAAAAATCTTCTAAAGATCCTCCACACGCACCACTTTTCCACCAGAGGAGAAGTACAGGAAGGCATGCTCTGTGAAGCCTATGTTTTTTTGGTCTGACCTGCCCATGATTTTTAATGGTGTCATGGCTTTTGTAAAAATTACATACTGCTTTAAATGGGTGGATTTTACAGTATGTAAATTATACTTCAACAAAGCTGTTAAAAAATGGCATATAGCTTGAGAAAAATTCAAACAATACAGAAAAGTGCATTAAAAAAAAAACTCTTAAAAATTTCACCACCCGGTAATTACCAACTGTATCATTTTGGGGGTTGCCTCCTTCTGCTTTTCTTTATAATTACACATACTCAGAAATATATATCCAGCCTAATGCTGTGCTTAGGCACTCACCACAGCCCTCTCTTTGAAACCCCATGGACTATAGCCCTCCAGGCTCCTCTGTCCATGGGATTCTCCAGGCAAAAATACTGGAGTGGGTTACCATGCCCTCCTCCAGGGGATCTTCCCAACCCAGGGATCAAACCCAGGTCTCCCTCATTGAGGGCAGATTCTTTACCGTCTGAGCCACCAGGGAAGCCCAAGAATACCGGAGTGGGTAGCCTACCCCTTCTCCAGGGCAACTTCCCGACCTAGGAATCCAATCAAGGTCTTTTGTATTACCGGTAGATTCTTTGCCAGCTGAGCTACCAGGGAAGTTCAGTTCAGTTTAGTTGCTCAGTTATGTCTGGCTCTTTGCGACCCCATGGACTGCAGCACTCCCGGATTCCCTGTCCATCACCAACTCCCGGAGTTTACTCAAACTCATGTCCATTGAGTCCGTGATGCCACCCAGCCATCTCATCCTCTGTCGTCCCCTATTCCTCCCGCCTTCAATCTTTCCCAGCATCGCGGTCTTTTCAAATTTTTCTTACCAGGAAAAGAGTTGTGCAAATAAAAGATAGAATAGCCAACCCAGGCACACTGCTTCAAGTAAGCCACTAGGGGTTACAGACCTGCAGGGGTTGTGGGGGAGTTACCAAAAATCCAGACATCTCTCCATCTGAAGTTTTACTTCATATATAGTTTATCCTCCTCATGAAACTAAGAATGTCACCAAAAATTTATAAATGCCACCCTCATTTCAGTAAAACGTGTCCTCGGGATCTTGCTAAGGTGCAGGCGCTGGGCAGGCGGGCAGGTGTGGAGTGTGAGGATACATCGCCACCTGCAGGAGGGATGGGGCATAACCACGCCTCAGAGGGGCCGCCCTGCCAGTAAGCCTGATAAAGAATCTGGAGGTTCTATCATTTCACGGTGGGAGACGGTCGCGGGGGCAGTGCCCTTGTTCCCACTCAGCCCGGAGAGCCAACACTGTGTAAGCCGTTACCTGACAGCAGCTGCGGTTACAGATGCATCTAGAACAGATGTGAGGAAAGCTGTCCTGTGGTCAAGGAGGTGTCTGTCTCTGGGACAGACACCAAGAGTATCTGTTTTCAAGCCTGCCCTCCTCTTCCTCCCCGCCCTCCCCTCTTCCCTCTCCCTTCCCTTCCTCCCCCTCCTTCTCATCTATTTCTGCTGCTGACCAGCCACTCCTCCTGTCACTTGTGTCTGCATTTCCAAGCACAGCGCATGCCCTGCTAATCAGTCTCCCCCAACACAAGACTGAGTGGACACCGCACTGGCCGGGAAGGTGCTGTGTAAAGACGGGGCTCCTGGTGACCATCGTGACCACATGACCCACGTCCACCTATGCTGACGACGTCCCACCGTGTCCTCCCGGGTCACACCTGAGCTTCCAACTGCCTGCCAGCACCGCCCCCCCCAGGGGTCCTGTAGGCCCCTCCAGCCCAGCCTGGCATGGTCCCTCCATGGCCCTGCTGGGGCCTCACCCAGGGCTCAGCATCGTTGTTCACTCAGCTGACTGCCCTCGTCCACATCTGCCCACGCAGGGCCCCTGTGGCCTCCAGCCCCCTGCCCCCCACTCTATCCACAATGCACTTGTCTTCATTCTGACTCTTTTTTAAAACTGGTTCCTTTACCTGCCTCTCACTTTGGACACGTGCAGACATTTATTAAATAGCTACCAGAAAGTCTTCCTGAAGCATAAAATCACTTCTCAGCACCTCCTTATCAACAAAACACCTTAGCATGCCACCTAGGCCCACCTGGATCTAGAACTTCATGCCCCATCCAGCCTGCCATGAGGCAGTTCTGAAGGCCCCCAACCCACCACCCTCTAGCCTCCACACCTGGCCTCACAGGTGCCCTCATGCTCCCATCTTGCTGCGCTCCCCTGACCCACTGTCCACCCTCGGATTCCAGCCCGTACCTGGGGCACACTGCCTCCTTCAAGAGTGTCCCCGGAACAGCAGTAAGAACAAACTCCTCTGCAGCAGGTACTGTCTGCCAGGCACAGCCTGGCTGCTTCAAAACATCGCCCTGCTTACTCCTTACAGCAGCTCTGTGGGGAAATACCATCCTTATCACCTGTAGATGCTCTGGTCCAGGGCTCGGGACAGCTGTCTAAGGGGCCGAGAGGTCTGCACGTAAATACCTAACGTGGTAACCATGGTCGCTAGTCCCCATGACCCTTACAACCTGGAAGTGGTAGTAGAGGCCTCCCCGAGAGAGTGACACAGAGGGAGCCCAGGGGGAGAGACAGAGGCAGCTTGGCCTTGGCTTTGAAGAGAGGTGGGAATGCAGAGAAGGCAGCCTGCGGAGAGTCTGGAAACACGGACCTGAACCTGGACTCCCGCTCACTGGCCGTCAGATCCTGGCCAAGGAGCTGACACACGAGTGTCCAGCTCCTGCATCTGATTGGTGGTTGTGTGCCAGGTGGTTTGAGAAAGGGAAACACCAGAGCCATTGCCATACCACGGCCATGAGAGTATTAAAATATTAATAAAAAAAAAAAAGGTCGCTGAACTCATCTTTAAGTTATTAAGATCATTGCCCTAAGGCTGAAAGTGACAGACACCAAGGACAGGACTTGAGGAGGCAGAAATGAGGATGAAATAAGCTCAGCCAGCTAGTGTCAAAAAGGTGTCAATAGGTGCACTTAAGGATGTAACAAAAAATGAAGGGAGAAAGGATGTCCCCACCTGCACCCTCCACCTGCAACCCTGATGTCCTGGGGGACTGGTACAAGACGTGCTGTTTTCACAAGCTTGCCAGATGGTCCCAACACGCTGGGTGAGTCCTGCTGGGTGACTCACCTCATTCAGGCTGGATGAGTTCTGCTTTGGGACCACGACCAGGCTCATTGCAGAGCAAATGAGGGTTTTAACTTAAGAACACTAATCCACAGACTGCCCTCTTAAAACGGAAGTCAGAAAGAGAAATCCCATTAAAATCTCAAATGCAGGGCTTCCCAGGTGGTTCAGAGGTAAAGAATCAGTCTATCAATGCAGGAGACTTAGGTTCAATCCCTGATCCAGGAGGATCCCACATGCCGTGGAGCAACTGAGCCCATCCACCGCAACTACTGAGCCCATGCACCTAGAGCCCATGCTCCAAACAAGAGAAGCCACTGCAATGAGAAGCCCACGCACCACAATTAGAGAGTGGCCCCTGCTTGTCACAGCTACAGAAAGCTTGCCCAGCAACAAAGACTTGGCACAGCCAAAAAATATATAAATAAATAAAAATTTAAAAGTAAGATAAGAAACTCAAATGTAGGTGAAGTGGCAGCAACCACTGTTTACAGAATGACTTCAAAACCTACTCAGACCCATGACTCTTCCTCTTCAGACATCTGCTTGAAGCCCCAGAGAGCCCTTCCTCCCCTCTGATCCCCTGGGCAGCAACACTCGTGTGCGGGCCCAGTGACCACAGTCAGGAGACACTCCATCTCCGGCACTGACCAGCTCTCAGTGTGAGAGTCTGGCCTCCCCCAGGAGGCCTTGGAGAGCCCAAGGGTATCAGAGAACGACTCTGTTCCTGACATCCACTTCCTATTGAAGAACAAACTTGGACATTTTCACAGTCATGTTATTCTTTATCTCATACAGATTTTGTCTGGGATGGTGCAGAAATGGAAGGTCCTCAAAGCCTCCTTTCATGCAGTGCCCATAAATGCCTCCCAGAGTAAGGCTCCTGCTGGGGCGTGTCAGCGAGGAAAAAGGATGAGGCTGTGAGACTGATCAGAAGAACCCTGCCACGTTGCCCCAGTGGGCAACCTGTCCTGCCTCCCAGGAGATGCTCTGGTATGAACCACGGGGAATATAGTGTTGCTGTTTTCCATCAAATGTGTATCTCAGACCTGCTTACAGAGCCAGTTGAAGACACAATTAAATAATACGAGAGCAAAACTATTCCTGGAGAGGGGCTTAGAAACTAAATTTTAATGATGCTAGGAATAGGATCAAAGTGCTGTCCCCGGAGCGGCACACCAGCCCCCAAGAGCCTCAGGTCCAGGAAGGTCACCCAGCTGTGGCACCCGAGGTACAGGCAGTGCTGCTGTCTGTGGAAGATGGTATATGATTTCACCCAAACTGTTAATGCAACAAAAACATCCTACCAAAAATAACCCATTTCTGAAAAGAGTTTGAAAAAGAATACATGTGTCTAAGTATATCTGAATCACTTTACCATACACCTGAAACTCCCACAACATCGCTAATCAATTGTACTCCAATACAAAATAGAAAGCTAAAGGCACTACCTCAAAAAAGCAAGTAACCCATTTCATTCTGCCTGGTTTAAACACATGGATAGTGTATTTGGTGACACATGTCCCAACAAATTGACCCACAGATTCAACGTAATTCAAATCAGAATCTCAGAGGGCTTCAAAGGGGAGGAGACGGGGGCTTGAAAGGAACAAGCTAATTCTAAAATATATATGGAAATGCAAACAGTTTCTTAAAAGAAGAACTCAGAGGCATTTTCCGTCTAACTTCAAGGCTTACTATCAGCCACTCTATAAGAAGACAGATATGGCAAATGAAAACAGGAATGAGAGTAAATTCAGAGAAATACCTGATAAATAATAATGAGATATTTGCATTTGTCCTTTTTGGTCAGCCTTACTGAGGTATGATTTAGGTACAATAACTATTTACCAGGTTTAAGTATACAAATAAATTGGTTCTAACAAACATATATGCCTTTTAACCAACATCACAAGTATAGCGTGGAATAGTTCCATGACCCCAGATAATACCTTCAAATCGTCTGCACCCAGACCTCCCCCGCCCATGCCTGGCCCCAGGAAACCACTGATCTGCTTCCCATAACTACAGCCACTCATGTGTTCTTTGGTTCCAGTCAAAATTTTTAGATTTTCAAAGTATCTATAAATTCAAAAGTAAAATGCTAGTTATGCCATCCCCTTTAACTTTAAATTCTTAAAGAATTTTAATTGGGTTTCTGAAGAAGAAAACAAGATGCTTAAATAAAATCCTTGAAATGTTAGCTTTGTAATTAAAGAATATTTACAAGTTTAAATTTTTAGCATTTACAGCCAGTTATGGCTTAAGAAATAAAATTAGAAAATCCTTTAAGATAAACCAGACAGATCAAGAAAGGTCAAAGAAATAAAGTTAATGATACTTTGTATCACTGGCTAAATTTAATTTTGTATTTAAAAATACACCATTTTAAATTAGCTGTTTCTTTAAAGAAGTTGTGCAGAAAGTAATCAGGGAAATAATTATTACAAAATAATGATAAGAATGGCAACAAATATGATAAATATTTAAGTATTATTTCAGGATTTACTCTTGCCAAGTGCCCCATGTGTACCATCCCCAGATCACAGGGTCAGTTGGATGAATCACCATGATGATCCTCGTTTAAAACAATAAAAGGAAACGAAGGCTTAGAGTTCTTAAATGAGAGGCTCAAGATTAAATAGCTAAGAAGTACCACCCACTTTCAGCCAGAGCAAAGGGAGTTCAGTCTGATTTCTTCCACCAGAGCTTCTCAGCAACCCTGCACCGACTCTTTCCACAATTGCACTCAATGATGGATAAGACATTCATGTTTAAGACACAGAGCTACTCATAACAGTTTAATGCAAGTATGAAAGCCTGCTATGACCTAATAAAGATGCTCCAGAGGGAAATATCCCATTTAGAAATAAGTCCACATCAAAACAACAGGAACGGTAAGAAATATAAAGTTGTGCATTGACAAGGAAATGCAGGTTAAAAAATAATGACAGATTAAAATGAATAATATCCCTTCTAGTTCAATCATCACATGAGGACCACGGCTTGAAGGTATTGTTCCCACAAAAGAGACAGCGGGGCCTAGGAAGGAAACAAAGACAAAGGAAAATTCATTGGCAAAGGAAAATATGATCAGTGAAAATGTGTCAGAAATTTTAGCTGAAAAAGAATGGAAAGCAGGTTGATAGACTGATAAAACAAAAAATGTTAAACTATGCTTTCAAAGAACACACCAGCTATTCTTGTTCTGAAAGATGGGGCTCTCTATGTCATTTGTGGAGCGAAAGATGTGCTTCAGAGGTGCTATCCACCTTATCAGGGTGTTCAGCCATATATAAAACAGAAAACTATATTGAAGATGACGGTCTTTACATTTGGAAAAAATGTATCACATTCTCACAAGTTTCTTCATTTTAATATACACTCTTCTAATATGTGATCACTCTGCTTTCCTCCATAAAAATTCAATGGTTATAGCTCTTATAAAAGATAATTACTCCTCCCTTCAACATCTACCCCTGGAGAAGGAAATGGTGACCCGCTCCAGGATTCTTGCCTGGGAAATCCCATGGAGAGAGGAGCCTGGAAGGCTACAGTCCAGGGGTCCAACTAATGACTAAACGCAAGGCAGCAACTAAACAATAACAACAACACACTGCTTACGGCCCTGACACAATCACTCCAAGAGCAAATTATGCTGACTACGCTTTATCAATGCTGAAAATAACATTCGTGTTTTAGCCCAAGCCTTTGTTGTGCTTAATTACACAATTTCTCTTTATATAACCAACATGTAGAAAATGATATAACAAAAAATCCTGTATTCTTGAAGCAGACTGTGATTTGACACTATTTTGTGTAGTAGATATCTTGGTTTTATTCATTTCAAATAACTGAAATGTTGCACCTTTTGATCAGTAATACCTTCACATTTCTTCTCCCCCAGCTCCTGACAATCACTATTCTATTTTGTGTTTCTAGGTCCTCATATAAGTGATAACACAAGGTATTTGTCCTTCTGTATCTGGCTTATTTCATTTAGTATAATATCCTCCAAATCCATCCATGTTGCCAAAACTGGCAGTGTTTCCTTCTTTTTAAGCTTGAATAATACTTCACTGTACGTACATACCACATTTTCTTCATCCATATGTCTGTCAGTGGACAGACCGCTTCCGTGTCTTGGCTCTAGTGAATAAAGCTGCAATGGACCTGAGGGTGCAGATCCTCTTCAAGATTTTGATTTCAATTCCTTTGGATAAACACCTAAAAGTGAGATTGCTGGATCATAGGGAAGTTCTATTTTTAACTGTAAAATGAGAGCTTAGATCTTGCGTTCTGGAAGTTCCCATATCAGCTAAAAGTCTATGAGCTTGTTTCATAAATTAATAATAATCACAATCACCAGTTAGCATCAGTAAAATGCCAATTTGGGGTCAAGCAATAAATTCATTCCTCCAGGCAACATCTCAGTCCCCAGGAAAATTGTCTTCATTTCGGAGATCTGTGATTCATGCACGATCAATCATCATGGGGCTGGGGCTCCAGCTGAGTCATCTATCTTCCTGCCCTCATGCTGACCTAACCGCAAGCTCTGGTTTTATCCAACAGATAACAGAATACACTCAGTCATTCAAGCCGCAGGACAAAGCTTAAAATAATGGTTCGACTCTTACCAAAAGTGGCATTTCAAAGCTTCTATTTGAATTATAATATCAGTGATACAATAGGGAAGTTTTTATTACTTACAACTGTTTCAAGAACATCAGTCCTTTAAATGTTTGCTTTTCTCGTGTACAAATTTCATCCTTGTAGAGGCACCTGGAAAACACATAAAATGTTATTAAACTATAAATTAGCATAGATACCACATGTCTAGATCGGTACTTTTTAATTATTTATTTTGGGCTGCGTCAGGTCTCAGTTGCAGCATGCGAGAGCTTTGTCATTGCATGCAGGCTTCCTCATGGCATGTGGGATCTAGTTCCCCAACCAGGGATCTAACCCATGTCCCCCTCATTGGAAGATGAATTCCTAACCACTGGACCACCAGGGAAGTTCCCAGTCAGGACGTTTTAAACTGCAGGGTGGGCCTAAGGAGGTTTGAGGTGTTAACAGATTCCCTAAAAATAGAGGGAAACTTTGATTTCATATCAATATATTTAATCGTCTGTGTAGGAGAGCTCCAAGGCTCTCATCAGATCCCCAAAGGGATCCTGGACCAAAAATTAAGAATCACTACCTTAGCCTCTAAAACTTCGAATGGTCGTGGAGAAATTCTGACTAATGAAGTCACGTGCACTGACCTCATAGAAGGTAGCAACTTTTCTAAGAAAATGAAAGTTTGATGATAATTATTTTTTAAAATCCTTTTTATCACACTGAATATATTGAACTGTGAGTTATATTGCAAATCTGGCAAATAATACCATAGGACTCAAGCAGACAGGGAAGAAAACATATTCACAGAACCACAAGATGGATTTTATATTTCAGTTCTCCCGTGGCTGCTGCTGAAAATCTGTAGGAAAGGAAACTGTTATAGATTTACAGACAACAATGTAACTCATCTGAACCCAAAAGTGGACGGAGACAAATCATATCACCTGTGAGCACTTTCTCTGCCTTTTTTTCTTCAACTAGAGGATGGCAATGTTATCTCCTCTCTAAATCTCTATGGTTTTTGTGAATGTTGTGAAAGTGAATATCTTTTTATCAAGACATTGCAAGCAGAACGGGACTTACTCCAAGTAAGTCCAGAGACTGAAGAAAGATGGCAAAGGCCAGTTAATGCTCAGTTAACAAGGACAGAGTCAACGACCCAAGAAGGTGAATTTGCAGATGGAGACATGCTCAGCAGCAGGAGTTCCTGAGACAATGATGCAAAAGCTGAGCCAGAAGGAGGAAGAAGCTGTAATTCAGAGAAGAAGCTGAGCCCAGGAAACAGAGCTACACCAGGAACAGACTCATGAATCTGAGTGTGAAAGAAATCTCCTCTTTAAACACCATTGATGAGGCTCAGTGTATCTCCTACCTGCAAACCTATTTAACCGTTTCTGCCCAGTAGATATTTTTTTAATTGTTCAATGCTCATAAGTGATGAGATCATGATCACTTTGTGGATTCCAGGTGTAATTAGAAGAGCACTGTTTCCAAGTCTCGTGAAAAGCTTTTTCCTGTTCTTGCCCAGAGAGTACGAAGCACTTGCACATGTAACTGAGCCAGCCCCAAGCAATGCTGATCACACATCTGATCCAAAACTGTGGCTGTCGTTCAGTTGCTCAGTCATGTCCAACTCTTCACAACCCCAGGACTGCAGCCTGCCAGGCTCCTCTGTCCTCCACTGTCTCCCAGAGTTTGCTCAAAATTAGCTTCTCGCTAATAGCTGTCACTGTGCTAGGTTTCTCACTGAGTATCTCACTAGTAACAAGACTTCTTTATTAACCATTATTTACAAGTTATAAAGTATTTTGTCTCATACTCTTTGTTAATTTGTTTGCTTTACTGTTGGGGAGAAACTTCTTACACTCCGGGACCCCCAGGACTAGGATGAGACACAGGGACATCAGGAGCAGACTGCCCACAGCACCAGCCTAGAAGCTCGAGGGATCCTTTAACAACCTTTAACACCTGGAGACTGGTCATGACGATTAGGAGAACCAACAGAAGGGGCTGATTCTAAACAAGAATTCTAAACAAGAAACCTCTAGAACCAAGGTTTTAGGACTGAGAGATATAGGAGGCCTGGGATATCCCAGATGAACACAACAGGCTGCAAAGCTCTTGAGCTGGGGTGTGATGTGAATTCTAGTGACTCAGGAAGATACTATGATCTTTGTACAATTTAAACATGAGCAAAAGCGTAGGATAACATCTTCTCTTTAAAAGAATAACTTCAGTTGTTTTTTTTTCAGCTTGTCACAAAAGACATTTCAAAAATAATTTTTATGTAATTAAGTCACCCTAAAATACCCCAAAAAGAGTACTATAAACATTCTTGTTTTCCTGAAGTCTATCCTTTAAAATGAAAATTATCACCATGGTCGTGTAACAAAAGAGCATATTCTTCAATAAACAGATGGAGAGTTACACACATTCAGCTTAAGCATTTTCCTTGAAAAAATAAATTGCACAGAACTTGGCACTGAGTGAACCCTCATTGTGCATTTGCTGAACTGTCAAACCCAGAGTCAACTACACACAGAAGGGGAGGCTTTTATAGGGTGATCAAATGGTCCAGAAAAAACTTCTCAAAAATCCAGGGAGAAAAATAACAGGTGGCAGAAATAAATTGTGTTCGAACAGTCAAACAAGTTACCAAAAAGTCACCTTTCAGCAACTTGGAAAGCTTCGGGAAATGCACTCTGACAAATGAGAAGTACAGATTGTTTTGGATAAAAACACTTAAAATTTCAAAGTTAAATGATTGTGCCACGTCTAAATGTATAGGGCAAGTCAGCTAATTGGATTGGCACACATGTTTCTGAATATCCTGTCACAGCTACAAAAGGTAAAACTTCTCAAATCTCCTGCCAGCGTCAATGCTGAGGCTTCATTTATAGTGTATTTTAACATCTTTGTTCTGTGCTTTTTTGATGATGGATTAATATGACAGAAGTGTGCTGGTTAATGGAGCAGGTGATTATTTCAGCCATTATACACAATTACCCAGACAGCCAGGGTCTAAAACTCAATAGCTCCTGACCTCTCACCCCTAAAGGTCCAGCCACAATTCTCCAAACAGAACCTAGAGCCACAGACACCTCACCTGTGGCACCAAGGCCACTTCTCATTATTTACGACTGCCCAGTGCTCTGGCCGTTGGGGCTGACAGGCGGGACAGCCAACCTACAGTCTGCAATACCTACGGTCTGCAATAGAGCTGATGCCATACAGAGACAATGGCCCTCTGTATGCACTGTTCCCAGCTCCAGTCCATGACCCAGTAAACCGCACAGTCCTCCGTGTGTTCCAGGAACTCCTATGCTGCCTGAAAGCCACGTGGCCAGTCCACAATAAGTTAACCTGGGACACTAACTTTGTCTTGAGAGAATTCGTCACATTTCTTTTTCTGAATAATCTCTTTAATGTTCAAAAATCATTACTATTCTTCCTTGAGTTCCCAAATTCACCGCCATACCAACATTTCTAATTAAAGAATGACAATTCTGTTCCCATATTTTATTAAACACACGTACCAGTGCATGCAGAAGGATATGTATGTATGCACATGTATATGTCTATATACACGTTTGCAGACATGTGTGTGCATGCATATTGTACACTTATGTGCATGTTGCTCATGCACATAATGTAAGTTGTGGCCTGCACATGTGATGTGTGTATACATGTGGGATCTTGTACACATTGTATTCTCAGTCTCATCTGAAACGCATCATGCAGGAAACAGTTTGACTATTTTCATAATTCTCCCCAGGATGGGGCCTAGGAGAGAACCTGGCTCCTTCCACACAAAGAATGCCTTTCAGTCTTACTCCTAATTCTCCTTCCATACTGCAGCTGAGGAAGGAAAAGATGCTACATATCATCCATAATTCTTCAGTATATAAATGTGTTTGACATCTATTTCTGGATATTCTTATATAGTTATCTGGATTTTGGTAAAAATAAAATGTGAAATTTCTAAAAATTGCACTGAAGTTTTTATTTCTTTAACATTGTAATTCAATATGAACGTGAATACTCTGAAGTAAGAGATAAACTATCACAAAACAGAAACAGACTCAGACATAGAGAACAGACTTGCGGTTGCCAAGGGGTGGGGTGGAGGGGGATGGAGTGGGAGCTTGGGATTAGCAGAAGCAAAATATTATATACAGAACAGATAAACAGATAAAAGGTCCTACTGTGTAGCACAGGCAATTCTATTCAATATCCTGGGATAAACCATAATGGAAAATAACATGAAAGAGAGTATACATACATGTAGGACTGGATCACTTTGCTATACAGCGATCAACACAACATTGCAAGTCAATTATTCTTCAATTAAAAGCCATCATATTAATAAAGTAGGACATTAAACATTTAATTCACAAGTTTTCCTGGAAACACTTTTATTGCCAACAAGAAACAAATCCATTAAAATGATTCACAGTTGAATGTGTTTTCCAATCACAAGTACATATCTCTTGTCAAGGTTTATTCAAACATTATGCTTTCCATCAAAATACCTTTGTTACAATTTTAATGAATGGAATGCTTTCTGAGCAGTGTTCTGGTGATTACAGATACTGTCATTTATATTATTTTTGCTTTATTTTTCATCAAGGAGACATATTCAAAATTTGAGAGATTCTACTGAAATTCAGGACACGAAACAGTACCTAACACCCTTTCACCAGACATCAGCTCAAACTTGAGATGTGCATTTGTCTTTTATACTCTAGTTGTGTCCAACTCTTTATGACCCCATGGACTGTAGCCCGCCTGGCTCCTCTGTCCTTCAAGGAAGAATACTGAAGTGGGTTGTCATTTCCTCCACCAGGGGATCTTCCCAACCCAGGGATCAAACCCACATTTCCTGTGTCTCCTGCATTACAGGCAGATTCTTTATCTGAGGAGCCATCAGGGAAGCCCTCTATATCTTCATATTGCCTGTAGAGCCTGATTCCTACCAGCCCAGGAGCATCAGCTGAGCCAGAAGTGACTCTGAAGACACATGACCTGGACACCTGCAGGCCCCTCAGGACAGCTCAGGGCCTCCAGTCCCTGTTACTGTGTTGGGGGCTGACTACTGCAAGTGAGTGCTGGGTACCCAGCCCAGAAGCAGGCACACATCTGTCTCAGAGGAGGAGAAAAGGCCTAGTGTGGTCAGGTGTCTTCCCCCAACTTGGCCACAACAGGTGTATTTATTACCAAATTTATTTTGGTAATACTGGCTTTGAATTCTGCATTTTCACATTACTACTACTAACAATATTGTTTTCAGTCTACTGAATAGAAATAATATTTTTTAAAACCATTAGGCATTGAAAAACAAAAAGATGATTGCCAGCATTGAAAATAAAAAAAAGAGAGAGAAGAGGGTGATTAGAAGCCTATTTTATGTCACCATGTCATTCTAATACACTATGCCCTTTTCTCAAAGCAGATCCAGTATTGTTAAAATAAATCCAACCCAGGAATGTGACATAGCCAAGAGGGTCCCCAGCCTAAAAGTCCTTTTGAACATGAATCTGAATGAGTCAAGATAAAACAATTATTTATCCTGTAAGATGACCAGTGCCCACCATTACTGTGTGTCTGTTTCATTAACACAACTTTTTTTCCTCAGCCACGTCATGGGATCTTAAGTTTCCCAACCTGGGATGGAACCAGGCCTTCAGCAGTGATAGCACATAGTCCTAACCACTAGACCACCAGGAATTCTCTAATATATCTTTTAAAATAACCAAAATTTTAAATGTTAAGTAGTAAATAATTACCATGAGCTCCAATTAATTTAAAACCTAAAAGTAATTCTTACAAAAGTTATTCACTACGTTCAAGATATATTCTGAAGTCCTAGATGATACAAAGATAATAAAGTATAGAGAAATCTGAAAAATAACTGAAGATACCCAAGAAGGTGTGACACAGTAGAAAGGATATTTAGTTTGGAATCAGAGTGACAAGGTCCTGCATATAACCCTCACCCTCACTAAGTCATTCAGTATTTTTGTTTCCAGTGAGGCCACCTGCTTCATCAGGAAACTTTGTTAGAATCCTTAAGATATTAAGGTCTTCCCTGGTGGCTCAGATAGCAAAGAATCTGCCTGTAGCGCAGGAGATCCAGTTCAATCCCTGGGTTGGGAAGATCCCCTGAAGAAGGGAATGGCTATCCACTCCAGTATTCTTGCCTGGAGAAATCCATGGACAGAGGAGCCTTGTGGGCTACCATTCATGGGGTTGCAAAGAGTCAGACACAACTGAGCGACTAATACTATAATTACTTAAGATACTAAAGACTAGAACAAGAGAAGACTCATCTACATGGGGAGAAAAGTGACGTCGGATTTTAAAATATTACTCCTATAAATTATGAAACACCATTGTGACTTCTAAACACCATCACCATCAAATATTTACAAAGACAAATATTAGTAAACAGATGAATCTTCATGCTAATCAAAGTAGGTCAAATCATGCTGACTCATCTGTCATTCCACAACCAACTATGTAGACTCCTGAAGATTCATCTCAACTGAAAACAAGTATAAAATATTAAATATATAATGATTTCTTTCTGACAGAGAAAAATCAATTTTTCTTCCAAAACATTAGGGCCCAGGTTATGGCCTGGAGGGAGAGCAGGAAGATGAGGGAAAATTTTTGACAAGACTATAGCAACACATGATCAGGGTTACTTAGAGGTAAAACCAAATTGAGAAGTCAGAGAGAAGAAAATACCAAGTTACAGTCACGATGGTAAAAGAGAAGAAAAAAAGAAAACCCATCATTGAAATGGTTTTATGGCTCAAGTCCAATAATTGGCTGTCTTTAGAATATTTATTTAGATTGATTTTTTTGTACACTTGGGGAAGCAGTATGGTTTGGAATTCTATCACTCTCTTCTTATAAAACTAGGCATACCAAAGAGACTATCCAAGATTTAAAGTTTTTTTTTTAAATGCACCAATCTTTGAGCCTTCCCTAAGTAACGAGAAAACTAGGATTTCACTGTTTCATGCCCCAGTTCAGGTCTTCTACAGCCAAATGTCTGTCATAAAGCAACACCCCTGGAGACCCAACAAAATGTGCATTATGAAAACTCAGATTTTATCTTTTATGTTAAAAATGGGGTATTTGTGCTCACTTCAGCGGCACGTATACTAAAATTGGAATCGTACAGAGAAAATTAGCGTGGCCCCTATACAAGGATGATACACAAATTCGTGAAGTGTTCCGTATTTTTAGCCAACGGGAATTTGCTGTATGACTCAGGAAACTCAAACAGGGACTCTGTATCAACCTAGAGGGGTGGGATGGGGAGGGAGATGGGAGGGAGGTTCAAAAGGGAGGGGATATATGTATACCTACGGCTGATTCATGTTAAAAAAAAATGGGGTACTTGCCACCATCAAATGACCTGAATTAATGAGACAATAAGAAGATGGCTTTTGTCAAAGATAATAACCAAAACTAATGTACACATTACATACTGAGCACCAGCCACTGTTCACTTAGCCACCTATCTACCTATCTACCTACCCACCTGTATCTATCATCTACCAGTCTTTCTGAACCAGCACACCAACTTCTTATCCTCTCTGATATTTAGATATAAAGCCACATTTCTGCTGTAATAAACAAACCATTCCCCACCCCATCCATTTTTCTGAAACCTCACGCAGTAACAAGGGTGCTCGAATGTGGCAGCTGAGATGCTCAGGCTGGCAGACCTGCAGTCCTTCCTTCATTTGTTCGCGTGCATCCTCCATACACATCCTGCTTCGTGGAGGAGGAGAACTTTCTTGGGTAGACACATGCTCTGTTCAGAACCTCCAAACACACTTTCAAACTTGCTCTTCTTGGCTTTTGCTTAAAAGCAAGTGTCAAAGGTGGATCCTGTTATACTGACAAATGTTCAGAAGAGCAGATCCTGTAAAACGTAAATATAACTGCTTTCAAAAGCCCATCAAGTTGTCATTGTGAAACAAACAGTCAATTTGTGTTTTAACAAATAGTCAATTTTAACAGTCATATCAGTGAACCTAGTAAAATGTAAATATACAAGGCAATCAATCTGCCATCATGAACCAAAAAGACTACTTTTGTTATCAAAGTTTTAAAGGGTGAACAACCCTGGAAAGAATTCAAGCTGTCATCATCTAGGCTATGTCCACACGGACAGTCTTACACTTTCTGTTCACACTGCTCTGCCACCATGAAGTTGTTCTGCCACACTTATACTGAACATGTATATTCCTACAATAGAGATTAACAGGTTTACAAGAGCACATTTAATTTTTTCATCAACATCAAGAAAACATATATATATATATACAATTTCCAATTACATAAAGGATCTCATAATGCCATCTGAATTGTTTATACTTAGATTTTGTGTGTCTTTGCATGTGTGTTTGTGTGTATGTTGTTTAACTGCCCACTAACTTTTGAACTCCTTGAGGACAGAAAAGGATTATTCTCTGTACTTCCTCAACTTCATAAATTCCTCAATTCCATCAAAACTTATCACCTGTTAATCTTATCAACACCTAAACCACCCCTGCCTGTGTGTGTCATCCATATCCTATCTATGCAGCACAGTTTAAATGAGATGAACCAGATTTGTAATTTTTCTCTATATATTCATTCAGCTCTCTTGTTTCTCCTCTGTAACTGGTCTACACCTGGAATGAGCCAAACTATGTTTAAGGCCAATTCAGTTCAGTTCAGTCACTCAGTGTTATGTATAAATGTGTACAGTATTTTTATGACTATAATAAACCTATCTGTTCAGTTCAGTCTCTCAGTTCGTGTCCAACTCTTTGCCACCCCATGAACTGCAGCACGCCAAGCTTCCCTGTCCATCAAAAACTCCCAGAACTTGCTCAAACTCATGTCCATCAAGTCAGTGATGCCATTCAACCATCTCATCCTCTGTCGTCCCCTTCTCCTCCTGCCTTCAATCTTTGCCAGCACCAAGGTCTTTTCAAATGAGTCAGTTCTTCTCATCAGGTGGCCAAAGTATTGCAGCTTCAGCATCAGTATTTCCAATGAATATTCAGGACAGATTTCCTTCAGGATGGACTGGTTGGATCTCCTTGCAGTCCAAGGGACTCTCAAGAGTCTTCTCCAACACCACATTTCAAAAGCATCAATCCTTTGGCCCTCAGCTTTCTTTATAGTCCAACTCTCACATCCATACATGACTGCTGGAAAACCATAGCTTTGACTAGACAGACCTTTGTTGGCAAAGTAATGGCTCTGCTTTTTAATATGCTATCTAGGATGGTCATAGTTTTTCTTCCAAGGAGCAAGCGTCTTTTAATTTCATGGCTGCAGTCACCATCTGCAGAGCCCAAGAAAATAAAGTCTGTCACTGTTTCCATCATGTCCTCTCTATTTGCCATGAAGTGATGGGACTGGATGTCATGATTTTAGTTTTTTGAATGTTGAGTTTTTTGCCAATTTGTTCACTCTTCTCTTTAACTTTCATCAAAAGACTCTTCAGTTCCTCTTTGCTTTCTGAGGCCAACTATTCACAGGCTAATTGTCAGCTCATGCTGCAGTCCTTTGCTGGGGAAAACCTTTGACCCTGAAGAGTAGATTCTTCATAAATTTGTAATAATTAAGCCCAAGGGCATCCTTAACCTCATCTGCTAACCTTACTAGAATTTCCCAGTTTATTATTTTTCTGAGAAGCTTTGTCATGAGCTTTATTATCTGCTATATCTAGAGCTTCTAACTGGCCCTGTTGCCCTTAGAGTTTTTCTAGCAATTCTTACCTATATTTTCCTCTGAGTGGACTTTATAATCAACTTATCTCATTCCAGAAAAAAAAAAAAAAATCTAATGGTACTTTTACTGTACTATAATAAATGCATAAGTTAACTTTTAAAAAAGACCTTTATGATGTGGAATCCAGTCTACAGCCACACTACCCTGAACATGCCTGATTTTGTCTTTATGATGTTAAGTCTTCCTATTCAAGAATACATATTTATTTAAATAGATATATTTGATTTAACAATCATAACCAGTATATTTTCATTAAAAAAAAGTAACCATGAATCATATCTATAATTGTAAGCTAACTGTACATGCAGGGATTTTTACATTCCAAATTTCTTCATGAATTTGCTTATAAAGATTCTGGATAAATTTAAATATTAGCAGGTAACCAACTGGATAACAAGTTAAATGGATACCTTTCCGAACAGAGCTTCCAAAAATGAAATTATGATATTTGAAAAAATTAATAGATGAGTTTTAATAAGAAACCAGCTGTTCCTAATTATTTGTACATGATCATCCAATTTAGTGATAATTTTAAAAAATCTCTGGTTATCTCCATCACCAATTATATTCATGGTCAAGGAAAATACACTGAATTCTTTACCAGGGAAGCCCTATAAATAAATAAAGCATAGCTATGTTTGACTAAGTATTTCTAGAACATTATACCAAATTTTTTTTTTTTTTTTACTATTACTTCTCTTTCTTAGTGGAGTAGGGAAATGGCAACCCAATCCAAAATTCTTGCCTGGAAAATTCCATGGACAGAGGAGCCTGGCAGGCTACAGTCCATGGGGTTGCAATAGTCAGACACAACTGAGTGACTTTGACTTCACTCTCTTTGTTAAATACCAATTTTCTGCTATTTCTTCAGAATTTTTCAATTCTAGCCTTTGTATTATGTGTGCTTTTCTCTGTAATAGCAATTTTTAAATAGTCTCCTCATAAAGAACTCAAATTCTTCCATCATGAATAACTGACAGAAGACTAGAAAACACAGAAAAACAGTTACAAGATATGCACGATCTGTGAATGTAAAGGCTCGTTTCTATTTCTTCTTCACCCGATGAAAAGGTTCTTCGTCATGAACCCAAATTGCTTTGTTTCCTGGAAGCAGGGCCACCCTCCAGGATGGGCTCTCAGAAGACAGTGGGGCTCCCGGTCCTGACTCCCCCCTCCGACCTGCTCATTCTGGGAAGCCACTTTCTTCATTATCTTATGCCGGACAAGAATTGCATCTGTGCTTCTGGGTTAGGAATTTGATGTAAATGCTTTTGGCATTTGTTCTTATTATTTTGATCAGTAATTCAAGCTTCATTTGGTAAAGACTGTAGTTTTATCAGTTTGATCAAACCTGATAAAATTGTGGATTTGATGAGAATAATTTCCTTGCTCATTTTCATTATTTTGATCAGTAGTAAAAAAAATCTAAACAATTTGCAATGTCCAGTTGGCTTGTTTTTATTGTTTAGATCAGTAATTAAACCTGAAAAATGTGTAATGAACTCTGCAGATTTTATATGGGTCACGAATGGCAGAAGCCTGCTCTTTCATTATTATCAGCTTTTAAAAATTTAAGCAGACTGCTTCTAAAACACTACCTTTCTGCTGCTATTTTACCTTTTTCTGAACTCTATTTTTATGTCTTCTTTTCCAACCCTATCTTGTCATGTACTGTTTCTCAATGGTCTAAAGAATTCTTTAAACATGATTGTATCCAAAGACTATTTGAATATATACTCATAAAAATCCAAGTTAAATATACAAAACCGAACACATTATTTTTCATACATATTTTGATAATAATTTTAAAAAAATCTAAACTGAGCAAGATGACATAGTAGGAGATACCAGCCTTCATTCCCTGCAACAACAAAAAAACAATTAGACAGCTATTCACAAATGAAAATAGCTTTAGGGCTGAAGAGTCCAATTAAGAACCTACAGCAACACGTTGGAGCAAAAAAGGAGAAAAACTGCACAGAAAGGACTGATGGGGAGAGCAGCTCAGCAAATACACTGGAGGCAGCGAGGATCAAAGAAGAAGGTGGTCCAGCAACACCAGCCACACAGCAGGCACCACTGTGGTCCCGTGGCCCGGTTTATGGGGCCCAGGCTGACTTTGCCACTGGGGATCCCAACAGTGCCTCTGTCGAACTGCCCACAACCACAGCTGCCAGCACTCTACCCCAGGGTACACCCAGCCCCAGAGCCTGCTTGGCTTGCTCTGTGCTCCCCAGCAGACAACAGCTCTGCTCCCTCATCTCAGGCTCCCTACCCAGCACTGCTGCAGGCCGGCCAGCAGAAGCTGAGGCTGACTCACAAGGGCCAGCTCTCCAGACCCCAGGCCTACGGCCACTGCACAGGCACCCACACACCCACACCTGTGACATCACCACCATGAAGACAACCACAAGCTGGGCCAGTTGCCAAAAAAACCCCACAGGCATCACCCATGGAAGGAAAAATATTAGGTGGTCCCAGCAGACTCTGCCTTGGTGGCTCAGGCAGTAAAGAATCTGCCTGCAATGCAGGAGACCAGGGTGTAATCCTTGGGTCAGGAAAATCCCCTGGAAAAGGAAATGGCAACCCACTCCAGTACTCTTGCCTGGAGAGTTCCATGGACAGAGGAGCCTGGCGAGCTACAGTCCATGGGGTCACAAAGAGTCGGACAGGACTGAGTGACTAACACTTTCACTTTCTTCCAAAGTAGACTCTGCATCTGTGCAGAGGCAGCACTGGCCCTCTAGGAGCCCTGCAGTCTTCATCAGCACCGCCCCCACCCGACGGCACTGCAGACAGCCTCCACACAGAGCAGTCCCCAGTCAGAACCACCATCCCCACCCAGCCAGGGCCTCTCACCACGCACGGTCACGGTCCTCCTACACCAACATCAGTCTGTCCAGAATGAGAGGGGACTGCTCCCCCACGTACACAGACATCAGAGCGAGGCTACAAGAAACACAAACCCTGAGCAAACCTTGCTGAATCCAGCCCCTCCCAAAACCCACTGGGTGCTGCCCCTGGGGATTCTTTTAGTCCAGAGCTCCAACTTCTCTCTTAGATCTGGACTAATTCCCTGAAGAAAAAGGAAAAAGCTCAAATTTCTTTACAATTAGTTTGGAATTCTAATTGTAAGATTAGATAAAAGATACCCCTGCTGCTCTACATATCTGACAAACAAATATGTAAGCTAATACGTTATTAAAATTAAAAAGTCCATCAAAACTGACTCTTTGTCAGGACTAATTAGGAAATCTCTCATCCTTAACAAGTATAAGGGAAGTTAATTTTTAAATTAACTCCACATTCCAGCTGCTGGTTTAGTTTAACAAGATTATGGACCTGTGGGAGGGAACAAGACAGTTAATGAAGTTACTATAGCTCATAAAGTTAGGATGGCTTACTGAGCTGCTAAAAAAGAAAACACTATTGTGGAAGTGCAGTAAACAGCATTTTGTACTAAATATACATGTTGTTTAACAGGCACTTCAGAGTATAGAAATAACATGAATCCTCATTTAAAAATCTGTCACAGGATGTGAGACAAACATATACACTGACATAGACTCAAATGTCTATTGCAAGGAGATCCAACCAGTCCATCCTAAAGGAAATCAGTCCTGAATATTCATTGGAAGGACTGATGCTGAAGCTGAAACTTCAATACTTTGGCCACCTGATGCAAGGAACTAACTCATTTGAAAAGACCCTGATGCTGGGAAAGATTGAAGGTGGAAGGAGAAGGGGACGACAGAGGATGAGATGGCTGGATGGTATCACCAACTCGATGGAGTTTGAGTAAGCTCTGGGAGTTGGTGATGGACAGGGAGGCCTGGCGTGCTGCAGTCCTTGGGGTTGCAAATAGTCGGACACGAACTGAATGACTGAACTGAACTGAGACTCAAATGAGATTCACCTTACAGGATGTGTGTGTGTGCTTAGCTGTGTCCGACTCTTTGTGACCTCATGACTCTAACCTGCTAGGCTCCTCTGTCCACGGGATTCTCTAGGCAAGAATACTGGAGTAAGTTTCCATTCCCTTCTCCAGAGGATCTTCCCACCATCTGAGCCACCAGGGAAGCCCTAGAAGAAGCTAAAATCAACCCCAACTTTCTCATTTCTCAAATGAGAAAATGAAAGCCAAGGGGAAAACTGTATAACAGCCATACTGAAATAGAATTTGCATGCCAAAAAACTCACCCACTTAAAGTGCACAATTCAGTGTTTCTAGCATCTTGACAGAGCTGTGCAGCAATCACCAGTATCTACTTTTAGAATATTTGCACCACCCCAGAAAAACCCAAAACACATCATCACGCCCCACGTTCATCTATCTCATAACACATCCTCACGAGCAGAAATCCTCCCATGGACTCACCCACTCCATGGCCCCTACATCACTGTCTCTACAAGGTATCTATTCTGAGAGCTTGTTGGAGGTTCTAGCAGGGAAGCACCACTGCTTGCATGCCCTTGACCGAGGACCGGTCCTCCTCTCTTGGGGATGGTTGTCCTCTTCAACCGAGCGTGCAGCTTTGGGAGGGATGCACAGGGAGAGGTGAGAAAGGAAAGGGGACACCCTCCTAGCCAGCCAGATCAGCCAAATCAACCCTGGTGATCAATGAGGTGACAGACGTCGAAACCAGATCGCCCTCATGATGTGTATATCTAGATGCTTATACAAATGAAACCATACAATATATGTTGGTTTGTGTCTGGCTCCTTTCACTAAGCAAAGCGTTTTCAACACTGTAGCATGAATCAGTACTGCCCTTTTACTGCTGAAGGATATGCCAAGGAATGGACAGACCACATTGTCTCTATCCACTTATCTGTTGATGGGCATTTGAATCACGTCCTGATGAACCCTACTACTAGGAGCTGTTTCATTGGGAAAAAATCTGATGCTGGAAAGACTGAGGGCAGGAGAAAAAGGGGGTGGCAGAGGATGAGATGGTTACATAGCATCATCAACTCAATGGACATGAATCTGAGCAAACTCTAGGAGTTAGTGGAGGACAAAGGAGCCTGGCATGCTGCAGTCCATGGGGTTGCAGATTCAGAGATGACTTAGCAACTGAACAATGAAACACTACTAGAAACACCCCTGTACAGCCTTTTGTGTGGAAACATGTCTTTGTCTATCTAGGTTATCTACCTAGGACTAGGGTTACTGGGTCAAGAAGTTTGCCAAAGTGGTTCATTTCACAATTCCATCAGCAGGGTTTCTCCACATCCTTGCTGACACTTGTTTTTATCTTTTTATTTTCACCATTCTCAAGGCAAAATGACAGGATACTAAAAGAGAAACTCCCCAGGTCAGTAGGTGCCCAATATGCTACTGGAGATCAGTGGAGAAATAACTCCAGAAACAATGAAGGGATGGAGCCAAAGCAAAAAGAATACCCAGCTGTGGATGTGACTGGTGATAGAAGCAAGGTCCGATGCTGTAAAGAGCAATATTGCATAGGAACCTGGAATGTCAGGTCCATTGAATCAAGGCAAATTGGAAGTGGTCAAACAAGAAATGGCGAGAGTGAATGTCGACATTCTAGGAATCAGCGAACTGAAATGGACTGGAATGGGTGAATTTAACTCGGATGACCATTATATCTACTACTGTGGGCAGGAATCCCTCAGAAGAAATGGAGTGGCCATCATGGTCAACAAAAGAGTCCAAAATACAGTACTTGGATGCAATCTCAAAAATGACAGAATGATCTCTGTTCGTTTCCAAGGCAAACCATTCAATATCACAGTAATCCAAGTCTATGCCCCAACCAGTAACGCTGAAGAAGCTGAAGTTGAACAG
>NW_011494680.1:7264008-7265559 GCF_000754665.1 Bison bison bison
CAGTCAGCACAAACAAGACCAGGAGCTGACTGTGGCTCAGACCATGAACTCCTTATTGCCAAATTCAGACTTATATTGAAGAAAGTAGGGAAAACCACTAGACCATTCAGGTATGACCTAAATCAAATCCCTTATGATTATACAGTGGAAGTGAGAAATAGATTTAAGGGCCTAGATCTGATAGATAGAGTGTCTGATGCACTATGGAATGAGGTTCATGACATTGTACAGGAGACAGGCATCAAGACCATTCCCATAGAAAAGAAATGCAAAAAAGCAAAATGGCTGTCTGGGGAGGCCTTACAAATAGCTGTGAAAAGAAGAGAAGCGAAAAGCAAAGGAGAAAAGGAAACATATAAACATCTGAATGCAGAGTTCCAAAGAATAGCAAGAAGAGATAAGAAAGCCTTCTTCAGTGATCAATGCAAAGAAATAGAGGAAAACTACAGAATGGGAAAGACTAGGGATCTCTTCAAGAAAATCAGAGATACCAAAGGAACATTTCATGCAAAGATGGGCTCGAAAAAGGACAGAAATGGTATGGACCTAACAGAATCAGAAGATATTAAGAAGAGATGACAAGAATACACAGAAGAACTGTACAAAAAAGATCTTCACAACCCAGATAATCACGATGGTGTGATCACTGACCTAGAGACAGACATCCTGGAATGTGAAGTCAAGTGGGCCTTAGAAAGCATCACTATGAACAAAGCTAGTGAAGGTGATGGAATTCTAGTTGAGCTATTCCAAATCCTGAAAGATGATGCTGTGAAAGTGCTGCACTCAATATGCCAGCAAATTTGGAAAACTCAGCAGTGGCCACAGGACTGGAAAAGGTCAGTTTTCATTCCAATCCCAAAGAAAGGCAATGCCAAAGAATGCTCAAACTACCACACAATTGCACTCATCTCACACACTAGTAAAGTAATGCTCAAAATTCTCCAAGCCAGGCTTCAGCAATATGTGAACCGTGAACTTCCTGATGTTCAAGCTGGTTTTAGAAAAGGCAGAGGAACCAGAGATCAAATTGCCAACATTCGCTGGATCATGGAAAAAGCAAGAGAGTTCCAGAAAAACATCTATTTCTGCTTTATTGACTATGCCAAAGCCTTTGACTGTGTGGATCACAATAAACTGTGGAACATTCTGAAAGAGATGGGAATACCAGACCACCTGATCTGCCTCTTGAGAAATTTGTATGCAGGTCAGGAAGCAACAGTTAGAACTGGACATGGAACAACAGACTGGTTTCAAATAGGAAAAGGAGTTCGTCAAGGCTGTATATTGTCACCCTGTTTATTTAACTTATATGCAGAGTACATCATGAGAAACGCTGGACTGGAAGAAACACAAGCTGGAATCAAGATTGCCAGGAGAAATATCAATAACCTCAGATATGCAGATGACACCACCCTTATGGCAGAAAGTGAAGAGGAACTCAAAAGCCTCTTGATGAAAGTGAAAGAGGAGAGTGAAAAAGTTGGCTTAAAGCTCAACATTCAGAAAACGAAGATCATGTCATCCGGTCCCACCACTTCATGGGAAATA
>NW_011494680.1:7265877-7268729 GCF_000754665.1 Bison bison bison
TAGACGCTTTTGAACTGTGGTGTTGGAGAAGTCTCTTGAGAGTCCCTTGGACTGCAAGGAGATCCAACCAGTCCATTCTGAAGGAGATCAGCCCTGGGATTTCTTTGGAAGGAATGATGCTAAAGCTGAAACTCCAGTCCTTTGGCCACCTCATGCGAAGAGTTGACTCATTGGAAAAGACTCTGATGCTGGGAGGGACTGGGGGCAGGAGGAGAAGGGGACGACAGAGGATGAGATGGCTGGATGGCATCACTGACTCGATGGATGTGAGTCTCAGTGAACTCCGGGAGTTGGTGATGGACAGGAAAGCCTGGCATGCTGCGATTCATGGGGTCGCAAAGAGTCAGACACAACTGAGCGACTGATCTAATCTGAAGGGTTAAAGTTGTAGCTCATTTTAGCTTTGATTTGCATCTCCTTAGTGACTAATGACATTGAGCATCTTCTGATGGGCTTTCTTGGTCATTTGTGTATTTTCTTTCAACAAACAGCTCTTCAAATACTTTCCTCAATTTTGACTGTGTTACCCGTTTTGTTGTTGCTGTTGTCAAGAGGGAAGGGCTCTTTGTTCTATTTACAAAAGACTCTTGTCAGATATATGATCTGAAAATTTTCTCCCATTCTTTGTCTTATTTTTTAATGGTGCTCTAGTTACTAATTTTGGTAAAGAACTATTTATCTACTTTTTCTTTTGTCACTGTGCTTTTGGTATTGTATCCAGGAATCTATTGCTGAACCCAAGACTGAGAAGGGATGTGGTGGAGGATGGGACCCTCAGGGTAGACCAGACTCCCCTGGGGCAGATCCAGCCAGCCCCACTTTCCAGCCTGCGTTCTGCATTGGGGTTCCTCTTGGAGGTTCCATATAGCAGATCACTTTGCTATAATTTGGTTGGTCCAACTCTTTGTCACCCCATGGACTGCAGTCCACCGGGTTCCTCTGTCCATGGAATTCTCCAGGTAATAATACTGGAGTGGGTTGCCATTCCTTTCTCCAGGGGATCCTCCCAACCCAGGGATCAAACCCAGGTCTTCTGCATTGCAAGCAGACATTTTACCATCTGAACTACCAGGGAAGCTTCCCTGATAGCTCAGTTGGTAAAGAATCTGCCTGAGATTCTTTACATGTTAGGGTCTGGCCTGGAGAATTCTGTGGACTATGGGGAGTAGAGTCTATGGGGTCACAAAGAGTCGGACATGACTGAGCCACTTTCACTTGCTATAGTTTGACCAGATTGGTTACCTTTGTTTGTTATTTGTTGTTTAGTCTCTAAGTCTGTCTGACTCTTGTGACCCCATGGATGCCCACCACGTTTCTGTGTCCATGGGATTCCCCAGGCAAGAATATTGGAATGGATTGTCATTTCCTTCTCCAGGGGATCTTTCCAATCCAGGGATCAAACCCTCATCTCCTGCATTGCAGGCAGGTTCTTTACCACTGAGCCAACAGGGAAGCCCATGCCTTTATTTACCATGTTATCAAATTCAACATTCTGCTAAGAAACAGGGCATCTTGAGTCTTTCACATTGAAAAGTCCTTTCACTAAGTGTATACAATTTACACCATTTCCAGCAGCAGTCCATTTTTTATTACCATTATTCAAGGCTGCTCTACTGAACTGAATCTTTATGTGCAACATGAAAAGTGGCTTGCAGTCCTCTACAGCAGCCCTTGCCTTTTCTAGGAAACACTCTCCCCAAAAGAATCCTGCTCCTGGGAGTCATGTTTAAGAAAATCTTAGGAAACATGTAAATTGATATAAGAAGAGATGGCTACTATGTAGAATATGATTTTAAAAGAGCATCAAATACTGATTGCAGTGTAATTTAAATGCAGGGTGGAGAAGGCAATGGCAGCCCACTCTTGCCTGGAAAATCCCATGGATGGTGGAGCCTGGTAGGCTGCAGTCCATGGAGTCGCTAAGAGTTGGGCACGACCGAGCGACTTCACTTTCACTTTTCACTTTCATGCATTGGAGAAAGAAATGGCAACCCACTCCAGTGTTCTTGCCTGGAGAATCCCAGGGACAGAGGAGCCTAGTGGGCTGCCGTCTATGGGGTTGCGCAGAGTCAGACACGACTGAAGTGACTTAGCAGCTGCAGCAGCCTTGATATGAATGTCCTATTTAATCCACTGACGTATAATCCATAGGAAAGCTGTTTAATATCTCTGCAATTTTAATGGTTTAATGGTGACTGAAACAACAGGATTCTTTCACTTCATAATATTCAGAACTTTAAGCGAATTTTCAAAGTGAAGTCTATGTTTTACATTTGGTCCCATCAATTCATGGCAAATAGATGGGGAAAAAATAGAAGTAGTGACAGATTTTATTTTCTTGGGCTCCAAAAATCACTGCAGATGATGACTGCAGCCATGAAATTAAGATACTTGCCTCTTAGAAGGAATGCTATGACCAACCTAGTGAAAGTAAAAGTTGCTCAGTCATGTCCAACTCTTTGCGGCCACATGGACTGCACTCCATGGAATTCTCCAGGCCAGAATACTGGAGTGGGTAGCCTTTTCCTTCTCCAGGGGATCTTCCCAACCCAGGGATCGCCCCAGGTCTCCCACACTGCAGGCAGATTCTTTACCAGCTGAGCCACAAGGGAAGCCCAAGAATACTGAAGTGGATAGCCTATCCCTTCTCCAGTGGATCTTCCTGACCCAGGAATCAAACCAGGGTCTCCTACATTGCAGGCATATTCTTTACCAACTGAGCTATCAGGGAAGCCCTATGACCAACCTAGACAGCATATTAAAAAGCAGAGATGTCACTTTGCCAACAAAGGTCTGCATAGTCAAAGCTATGGTTTATCCAGTAGTCATACACGGATGTGAGAGTTGGACAA
>NW_011494680.1:7268829-7272804 GCF_000754665.1 Bison bison bison
AAGATTTTTGAGAGTCCCATGAACAACAAGGAGATCAAAGCAGTCAATCCTAAAGGAAATCAACCCTGAATATTCACTGGAAGGACTGATGCTAAAGCTGAAGCTCCAACACTTTGGCCACCTGATAACTCATTGGCAAAGATCCTGATGTTGGGAAAGATTGAAGGTAGGAGAAGAGGGCAGCAGAAGATGAGATGGTTAGTTAGCATCACTGACTCAGTGGACAAACTCCGGGAGATAGTGAAGGCCCGGGAAGCCTAACATGCTGCAGTCCATGGGTTCACAAAGGATGGGAGAAGCTGAACAACAATTTGTTTTGGAAGAATATCAGAATTTCCCCCCCCACTCAACAATAATAGTGTCGAACCTCAAAAGATTAAAATCAATGTAACTTCCAATGGCAGTAACTAGCTAGTTAATAGAAATGCTTTATTAACCGTCATTTTTAAAGGCTATTCCTTAATGCTTTCCAGAGAAATGTCATCAATGTTACTGTTTCTGAATTATCTATGGTGGGAAGATGAAAGTATTAATAACTTTAGATTGCTGTTGATATTTAAATGATTAAAAGAATCATATGTCTTCTGAATATGTAAGTTCACAAAAGAGATTTAAAAGAATGAGTTAAAAGTATATCAATAGAGTAGACACAAAAGAACAGACACTGGTTATTTCTTAAAAAAAAAAAAAACTATAATTTGAAAATGTATATACCTAATTCCTCCATATTATTTTATGAAATTCATATAAAAGATCAAAAAATGTGCCTATTATCATAACACATTTTCACACTTCAGAGTAGACACACAAGCTATTTTCAGTCATTGTGAAATTGTATTCTGCATACAGTTTACCCAAGGAAGGGCTTCTGAAATTTAAGGTTTCACAGTAATTCATTTTGTTCCAAAATTAAATAAGTACATAAGAATAATATAGGTTTTATAGGGCTTGTTCTCCCATAAACTATGTTGGACACGTATTTATATAGTAGTTATTTACACAGGTAGCTGGCTTACTAATTAGTACTCTCCATTGGAGAATCCCAGGGACGGCGGGGCCTGGTGGGCTGCCATCTATGGGGTCGCACAGAGTCGGACACGACTGAAGTGACTTAGCAGCAGCAGCAGCATTCACAAAGTGCATTGGTGCAAATTTACAGGCTGATGCTGTGATTCATGGGGTCGCAAAGAGTTGGACACGACTGAGAGACTGAACTGACTGACTGATGATTTCAAACCTCAGCAGAACAAAGGGAGATAAACTTTGTATCCTCAATAGAGAAAAAGCTACATGGACAAAAGGTAGAAAATCAGTGGTTCTAATATTTATTACCTTTATCATGAAATTAATCCATAAAGAAAAATACCAACAGCAACTTAACACATTGTTCCACTCACTGTCGTTCAAAAGTATGGGGGGGACAGCTCCTCTTCTATCTGCCAGGTGGGTGTAGAGTGACCCCCCACCCCAAGGTGTGACCCTCCCATTCCACCTCCAGCAAGAGACCCCCCCACCACGACCACGTCTCCTCTTAGTCATCTCGCACCTACCACCCCAAATCCCCTCCTGGGCTGTAAGCCCCCTTGTGTTCAGAGTAGACCCCTGTGTGCATCCCCTATCACAGACACTTTGACACACAGGCAGGCACAGTCAGCCCACCGCACCAGGCTGTCCTCACCTCTGTCAGTGGCTACATTCTTCACAGGAGGCTCACGAGTTGTGACTCAAACCTTCAACATTTTCACGTTCAAGGCAAAGCGAGGTAAATAAGATGCACGAACTTCCCTTTTCCTACGTGCAGTCTCGCAGCCACCTGCCCACGTGTACACACGACACAACAGCCTAGAACCTCTGTCATCACTGCTCCCTCCCGTGGCAGGAAGACTCGATTCCCCCCTTTTACCCATGAGGGGGACAGAGTACCCCTCAGAGCACCCCCTCCACGTCGCTGTGGTAGGAACCTCATCGTCATCAAGCACAGAGGATGGTGTGAGCACCAGGACACTGACACCCCGGAAGGGCTCCAGAAGCAATGATCCCCAGTAAGCTTGGCAGCCAGAGTCACAGGGCTCCCACAGCACTTGGTGCCAGGTGAGAGCTCACCCACCCTCAGCAGAACAGGAGGTCAAGGTACCTCCCAGCCTCACCTTCAGTTCTCAGATTTCTAATAAGTGCCCTTTTACCCACAATTTAGTCAGTGCAAAGCACACACACTGCATAAAGTGAGCTGGAGTCGGGGGTGGGGGGTAGTGAGAGTGTCCTCTGGGGTGTGACAGGAAGCAAGGCAGGCAAAGAGATGCGGGTGGAAACAGAGCCCAGATCTGAGCAACACTCATAGACCTAGACCTGAATCGCTTCTCCACAGTAGCCATGAGCCACACCATTGGAGGCGAGGCCCCAGGATGACTTCACTCAGGTGACCACCTCAGGCTGGGGTGGGAGGTGGGCGGGTGTCCACCTGCTCCTTGCCCTGACCCTCTGCTCCCTGAGAGGCTCAGACACGTCACCCTCGTGTCCTCATCGTCTTCCTCCTCCACGTCCTCCTCTACACACATCTGTAAGAAACACAGAATTTACCCACTGCATGGTTCCCATGGACCAGGCACTCTCGAGGCACTTCTTGCTCCTTATTTGGTCCAGACCCACAACTCTCCAAGTCAGATATTGTTGTTGCTGTGGAGGAAGGAACAGGCTCTGTGGGACTGAGCATCTCGCCCTGAATCCCAGGGAGGACCAGGCAGAGCCAGCTTCACACCCAGGTCGCTGAATTCAGCTCCTCCTGTGTGCAGCCCTCACGCCTTCACTTGCAAAGGGCAGACCAGGACTGTTCTTAAAATAGCCCTTACGTCTTCTTCTTGGCATCCCAATTCCTGCCAGAAGCTATATTTTATTTATGATTCAGTTTCTGCAAGTATTCTTTTCCAAAAGTATGCTCTTTTACTTTCTAAAAAACACGCAGAGATTTGCTATTTACAGTCCTGAGACTTGACAAGCCAGGAAGAGCATCCACTTTGCGCAAGTGGCCCTAGGCTTAAGAATCTGTCTTGTGAGTTTTTCTAGTAAGACAATTCCATATTCAGGATCATACAAAATTAACAAAATACTTAACAAAAATTACGATGAAGACATACGGGCCGAATAGATATGTTTCATGTGCAACAGCCAACCACCAGTGTCAACTTTCATTACCGAGCTAAAAACCCTCATTTCATGATTCCCCACATCCCACGCGGAAGTAGGATGTGGTGTGCTCTCCCAGCCCACGGGGGCTCCTGGGTGCTGAACTGGGTGTCCACAGGCCCCACCCCTGAGATGCTGGCCTGGTGGCTGGGGGCGGGGGGGGGGGGGGGTGGTGTCGGGGGGAGAGCGGTTTGGGGGAACCGGGAGCATCACCCACCAGAGACTGCGGGGCGCGTGGACGCGAGCCCCGCGCGAGATTACGTGAGTTATTTCCAAATGCAACAGATCCTGTTCGTTCAATTCAGAGTAGGAAAGATGGGAATTGGGTGGGGTGGGTGTGAGGATGATAAAGGGACTAAATTGGGAATCTGTGCAGGAAAGTTACTAAAGGAATGAAGCAGTAAAGTTACTAAAGGAATGAAGATGAAAATTCTCTGTGGAAATTTCTGGAAGAAGTTGGAAAGGAGACGGACCCAGGAGCACACCAGTTCATTTCAGCGCTTCACTTGCTCGCGCTTTCCTTCCAGTCTAAGCGCGGAGGCCTGGGGTCGCAGGAAAGGTAGAAGCCGGCTCTGACCACCATCTGGGGACCTGGCGGTGGAGGGGGAGGGCCCGGCGGGCTCGTCTGGGGCGTGCGGGGGTCGCGGATCGAGGACCCATCCACGCCAAAGCCAACGGGCATGCGCGCGTCCTTCCCCCGCGGTCGCAGCACCGTTTCCGGAGCCCAGCCTCTCAGCTGCCGGGAGGGCTTCGGAGCTCACGGTGACTAGTTATTTCGTCCACGCAGGACAGCTT
>NW_011494680.1:7272904-7276547 GCF_000754665.1 Bison bison bison
TTTCTTCTTTTTATCCGATAACATTTCACACCCTAACGGGCAGGTGTGGTGATAACTGGCTTATCTAGGTGCACATACCCCCTACTCCTGTCTGCTCTCAAAAGATGGTTTCCTTTCTTTCTGTATATTCGCTCCTCAGACACTGGGCCAGTGATTTCTGATTTCTCCCTGACTACTGAATATGTAACAGGACCGGTGTGGCCCTGAGCCCCCGCCCTCGCCCCTGGAGCAGACTTGCCCGCGGACGCGCGTGTGCGCGGAGAGCCCCCGGGGGCCCCGCGCCTCCAGACCGGGCGCTTGCCCGCTTCGTGCACCACCAGTACCGGTGGAAGGAGCAGCTTATACAGTGAATGCGTCTCTCGGTTCAGCGTGCACTTTCCGGTCGCTCGGTAAGCAGGTACGTATGAGAAGTTTCTTGGTTCTATCTTTAGAGACTGAAATCTTCAAACAACTCTCATCCATAAAGTAGAACTTAAAATATATATAGAACAGAAAAACAACGTAAAACTTGGGTCAATTTAAGCAACAATTCCAGATGACCAGCGGGGGAGACAAAGATGGTGAGTGGAGAACGTTTTGTCAAATTTTATCCACCTTCTGAGTATGAGGGAAAACATTCATTGGCCTTCTCTCAGTAATTGTTTAGTCACTTTCTATTCTACTGTAAGTGAATACTGCCCTCTTTTGGCAGAATGTTCGAACTTTTTAAATACGTGGGTGTTTTTTTTTAATATAAAAAAAGAAGAAAAAACTCTTCTCCATGAACAAGAATGATTTGTCTTAAAATAACCTTGAACTATGCTTGACATCGTTCATGTGTCTTTTATTGTCTGTTATCAATAAACCACAAAGCCGGCTTCTTCCTTTCAGGCCGATTGCTATCATTCCACCGCTCTTGCTGATGTTTGCAATTTGGAGAACTTGGCCGAGAGGAGCAAGTTTATTACCATTTTCAGCTCAAAGTATCATAAATATTACATTGTATTAGTAGGGCATTTTTTTCTGGAAGGAAAGACTGAAAACTTTCTAGTTTAAAAACCTAAGCTGATGTTTAATGAGAAGAAAAAAAAAAAAAACCTACTGTTGCATTCCGTGAATATAAGGCTAAGAACTACAGGACCCAGGGAGCTTACGAATGACAGCTGTGTCGTGAAAATGCAAAGTCAGCAAGGTAGAGTCTTGTTTAGCTGGAGAATTTACTTAACTAAGTGATGCCAGAAATTCAGGTTTGATCCCTGGGTCAGGAAGATCCTCTGGAGGAGAAAATGGCAACCCACTCTGGTATTCTTGCCTGGAGAATCCCATGGACAGAGGAGCCTGGTGGGCTACAGTCCATAGGGTCACAAGAGTCGGACACAACTGAGCAACTAAGCAAGTCGCATTAACTACAGATTTGGGACAGCAGGGCCACAGGAAGAAGAGAAAAGCCCTTTCCTAAATTAAATGGGGAGTCTTGGCTAGAATCTCCATCCCTATCAAGTTCAGTAATGGTGAACTAAAAATAATCCATCTACCCACCCCCAGCTCCCAGAGAAGGCAAAGAAAACTGCCTATTTCAAAATTTGCTATTCAAAGGAGGAAGGGAGTTAAGTCTCCCTGAAGATGTAACATGCCCAGATTCGCTTTGCCATGGATGTTCATGCCACTCTTCCCGAGTGGTGTGAAAACCTTAAGTCCAGGACTTAAAGAGGTCAGTGAACCAGCAGTGCTCACAAAGTACAAGAGAAACAGGGCTTATGAAAGCTAGCTGACAGGTTAGCTTTCATGAGATAAAGCCCACCGTAGAGTTCAGATACTGGAATTAGACATGGCATCAACCATGAATATTTACTGGAAGAACTGATGCTGAAGCTCCAATACTTTGGCCATCTGATGTGAAGAGCTGACTCATTGGAAAATATTCTGATCCTGGGAAAGACTGAGGGCAGAGCCCGTGAAGTTAGTGAGAAACACATGTAAAGACATAAGGATACCACGAAGGTTGAAAATAAAAACATCTTTAAAAAGAAACAATCAGTACAAAAATTTACCAAAGACCTGAATAGGGATTTTCAGTTCAGTTCTGTCACTCAGTCATGTCCAACTCTTTATGACCCCATGGACTGCAGCACACCAGGCTTCCCTGTCTATCACCAACTCCCGGAGCTTACTCAAACTCATGTCCATTGAGTCGGTGATACCATCCAACCATCTCACCCTCTGTCATCCCCTTTTCCTCCTGCCTTCAATCTTTTCTAACTAGTCAGTTCTTCACATCAGGTGGCCCAAGTATTGGAACTTCAGCTTCAGAATCAGTCCTTCCAATGAATATTCAGGACTGATTTCCTTTAGGATGGACTGGTTGGATCTCCTTGCAGTCCAAGGGACTCTCAAGAGTCTTCTCCAACACCACAGTTCAAAAGCATCAATTCTTTGGTGCTCAGCTTTCTTTATGGTCCAACTCTCACATCTATACATGACTACTGGAAAAACCATAGCTTTGACTAGATGAACCTTTGTTGGCAATGTCTCCTTTTAAAATACACCATCTAGCTTTTGTCATAAGCTTTGTCATGGCTTTTCTTCCAAGGAGCAAGCATCTTTTATTTTTTTATGGGAATTTTACCAAAAGGATTTTGGTGAATTTAGATTTTACCAAATTTTAATGGGAATTTTACCAAAAGGAAACCTGAACCCAAGAAGCACTTGAAAAGATGCAAACCTAATGAGTGGCAAAGCCCAACAGCACTTCAGTATCAGATGTAGGTGAGGATACAGAATACCTAGAACATTTAAACATTGCTGGAAGGGACACAAGTCTGCACGATTCTGCACCATCTGGGAAAGGTGGACATCGTCACGGCCTCTGGGCAGTGGTTTCTGCTCTTGGCTGGGTGCTTGAGGACTCTGGCGCACAAAGCCACAGGCATGCTGAGTGGTCTGGGGGACCACCTGTCCGTCAGCAGTAGGATGAACAGGTAACTGAGCTGTAACCTAGCATCGCTACAGACAACAGGGACCAGGCTCAGAGAGACAATGTGCAGTGAAAAGTGAGTGCACAGGAATGCACAGGGTGCACTCCACATCGCTTAGAGATACAAGTGTGTGTAAAACCACGGCAGAAAGCCAGATGCCTGCCCTTACATGTACATTCAATCAGTCCTTAGACTTTGCATGCACCTTATAAATATCCCTCATCTCTACTCAAATAGTTTATAAAAATTAACTTCTAAGAACCCCACAGCCTTCAGACGTGGCAGCAGTCAAAAGGCCACGAGATGTCCAGACGCAGACACCTCCATGCTGTAATTCAGCATAGATCCTCAGGTACTGAGCGTCTCTAAACCCGAAAAGGGAAAAAAAACGCAGGCCACTGACAGCAATGCTTAATTATATGCAAGTGTTTATTTAAAATAATTTTCCAAGTTTTCCTGTAATTTAACAGCTTTTGCTTCACTTTTATCCTCTTAAACAACTAGAAACCAATGCTTACATTTTCTGTATTTTATCTACGAATGCTATTTTAATAACATCTTTATTAATACTAGAACCAAGATATATCAACCAACAAGCAGCACAGATTTAAATGACCTTCCTGGTAGTTACAGTGTGGCTGGCAGTTTTTGGACTTTATCAGATGCTGGACACTATTCACGCCATCTCC